>NC_138149.1:13312400-13417400 GCF_964199315.1 Orbicella franksi
TCATCAGTGTTCTTTAGGTATGTATCGAGCCCTATCGTGGTTGTTTTGTAGGAGGCTTCTAATTGGATAAGACCCCTACCACCAGCATTTCTTGGGAGGTAGAGTCTGTCTACATCTGCTTTTGTGTGATGCATTTTTGATAGGGTGAGTAGTTTTCTTGTTTTTGTGTCTAACCTCTTGATTTCACTCATCTTCCAGTCGATTATGTTAAAACTGTAGGTCACCACTGGGATAGCTAAGGTGTTGATTGCCTCAAATCTATTGGCAGCATTGAGCTCCGTTTTTAGGACCATGCTTACTCTGCGGTAGTATTCCTTCCTCACTCTTTCTTTCATCTTGGCATGCTGTATACCATCACCTTCATCCACGCCAAGGTATTTATATGTGTTCTCTTGGTCTAGTTCCTTGATACAGGTGTCAATGTCAAGTTGTAAATCGGAAGTTTCTGTCAGCTTTCCTCTTTTGAATGTGGTTTTAGCGCATTTGTCCAGCCCGAATTCCATCTTGATATCATTGCTGAATGTCTTTACAATATTGAGTAGGCCGGTTTGCTGGCTGTCACTTTTTGCATATGTTTTTAGGTCGTCCATATAAAAGAGGTGGCTGATTGTTCTACCCTGGGCTTCATACCCGTAAGTGGTTGCCTTTAGTAATGAGCTCAGTGGAGCAAGGGCAAGACAGAACAGGAGTGGAGAGAGAGAGTCTCCTTGAAAGATCCCACTTTTGATATTGATAGGCCTTGATGTTATTGACCCTTCAGCGTGGTTGAGGTGTAACGTTGTCTTCCAACATTTCATGCTTTCTGCGATAAAGTTGACAGTCACAGGGCAGATCTTATAGATTTCCATGCACTTTATTATCCACGTGTGAGGTACACTATCAAATGCCTTCTTATAGTCTATCCAGGCTGTGGATAGGTTCTTTTTCTTGGTCTTACAGTCCTCCAGAATCATCTTGTTTATCAGGAGTTGGTCTTTGCATCCGTAGCTCCCTCTCTTACAGCCTTTCTGCTCTGATGGTTTATTATTATTATTATTATTATTATTATTATTATTATTAAGTAAGACAGTGATTGAGCTTGACTGAGCTTAGATCATATGCCATGCCTCTTGTTATGATAGATCTAAGGCTGACTCCTCCACAGCTCTCCACGGACTGCTAACCTAATACTAATTTTGTCTTCCACCGGGTGTCCCGTTATGTGGCTAGTTGTTCGTGACCTCTCGCATGCATAGAAGGCCTTCACGCACCTTGAACACGGTAACTTCTCGGCTCGACGAGTTTCCTTCCCCGCGACCTTTTATTTGGAATTCAACGTCTCCTAAGAGAGGCCAACAGAACAAGATCATAACAAATTCCACGGGAATGATTCGTGATTCATGAAAAAAAAGCGTGGCTTCCGATTTAAATCAACAATGAAAATTGATATCTCTTACGGGATTTCTTTTCTCACCGAATTTTAGCCTGTATAGCCTTCAAATAACTTTTTTTTTCAACTGCACCTAAACTTCAAATGGATAGTATTTTCCTGTTTAAGAAAAAAAAATATCGTGGCCTAATTAACCAAGACATACTTGAGGACGGAGTTCAGAATTTAGTTTCGTTCCCAAATGTAGGTGAGCATAGATACACTCCCGGCCCTTTCATTACTTCCAAGAGTTCGGAGTTTTCAGGATAATTTTGTCAGTACCTGGTAGCTAACATAAAAGGTAACTGTTTTATGCTTTAGTTTAGTTAGTTTCCCTTTTAGCGATGTTGTATGTTATTACTTGGAGGCCGTGTAGCATAGTATATTGACTTCTGGTTTCTTAGATGTGAAATCGACATCTCGTTCCAAGTGAATGGCGAAGAATTCGAACTACTCACGAAACACTTACTTGGATTAAATTAAGTTACTTTGGTGTTGAGATTGAATTCTTCTCCCAGTATACTCCACGTGAAAGCAAGCAATTTGCTAATCAGTACAAATAGCTAATAACACAAGGTCGTTAAAAGCTCATACCCGTCTGTCCTCAAACAACACGCAGCAGTCTATTGTTTATTTTTTGCTGATGTTTTCATTAAAATGTAGCTTTTTCGGCGGCCCCTCAAAAACCACTCGAAGAAGAACCCAAGCTGATTTTAATACATGTTTTAGAACAACATAAAAGGATTACGCTGGCGAAGTTTGAGGGAACTTGGGGTTATGGCACGTGTCGAAAAATATCTCCGAATTTTATTCCTAAACTGGGAATATCAGCTGAGTAAACAAAAGCAATTTTTCAACATTTGAGGATTTTTCCTTGACGGGGGATCAAGACAAGTTATAGGCTGTTTTTGATAGCTGAATATTTTGTCTTTCAAGAAAAAGTATCGGGAAGTTTTGGTTCTTTTTGACACGCGAACGCAAATTAAGTCTAGATTTCTAATTTTCAGCCTTTGCGTTCGACCAATTTGGCCATAGTCAGGGCGAAGTTCGTTTTTCTTGATTTTCACGAATTTAAAGCGTTTCAAGCGGAAAAAAACTATATCACATTTCATATCTGCCTAAGGGCTATACGTGGACGAAAATAGGGAAAAATCGATTTTTCGACTTCTGCCGCTAAATTTAAATTTTACTTGATTTTTGGTGACATTTGCTCTTAATAGTTTTAAGACAATCAGCTTGAGAATGCCAAGAATATTTTGCACAGTTTTACTTCGCTGGGATACGGATATTACGAGGGATCCACTGTAATTGGCTAGGCTGTAGTGGTCTCTCTGCCTAATAATACAAATTTTATGTATGTAAGTATTTTAAATACCAGTAGGCAACGTTGAATTTAAAAAAAAGATATTGCAAACATGAACAATTTGATTTTAGGTAGCTGGTAAATGGGAATAGAGAGAAAAGTATTTCTGCAAATATTATAACAATCATTTCAAGCAGTTTTCAGCATCCCTACCAGAGAGGGCTTCTTGAAAATGCTTGGTTGAAAATGATACGCTGCCATAAAATCCCCTGTTACATCTTGCACCAAAAAATTTCAAGTTTGTTTTCGAATTTCAACCCAAAGTGAAGGGGATGTTTTGACTTACAGTTATATAAGTTTTCTCCATGTAACTATGACTAGGGGGAGGTAGAAGGGACCTAAACAAGTTTTACACAGGGATGCTATGCCCCAAGGTCATTATACTTTCCCTTTTGTATAGTGTTTTTTTTTTTCAGAAAAGGTTACCCTTTCATTTACATGTAGCTTCAAGCTTTCACATATCTACAGTAGATCCATTACTTCTCTTTTCGTGGATAAATTAGCAATGCATATTTAAAATCCCTGCCTTTTTGTCATACCTCCCGCCTGATACAAAGTGCACCTTAAGTAAAACATAAGGAGTCCCCTCAGCTTGATGCAATAAAATATAAAACGGGTATTGAAGATTGTAATGTACACAATAAAAATAACAACAGTTTTCTTTCTTAGAAACGGAAATCACACTATTTTATTCTTATCTTGGCAATTGATTGTGTTCATTTCACTAGCTATGCAGAAATATTCAAACAATTGTTGACAGGTTCAATTTACATCTATTTCAAGTTTTGATTTCAGTTGTTTACATAACTCGTTTCTAGAACAAAAATAAGATTATACATGCATCACCAGCCACTATGCCTGTTTGACATGGCTTGTGTTTGACATGATTGCACAGTAAATCTCTCTCGCAAAAAGTAGATCTACACAGTCTCTTGGATATGATAATTTGTCTATCCAAATGTTAGAGCATATTTACTCGATCGTGGATGCTGACTTGTATACCATTCATGAAGAAATGCCCTCTCTGGTCGAACTGCATGGAATACAGAAGAAATGAAGTGTGAAGAACAACGAAATTAAAAGATTAAGCAATTTGCATTTTTTTTCCTTGAAGTGAGCTTATTTTAAAATACAAAATAAGTAAATCACGGTTTTCGAATTTAACATACGAGTTACCGCCAGAATTTCAATGTGTACATAAAAAAATACAATACAGAAATAGGCTACTTTACGCTGACCCTGGACTCTAGAAGGAGAGAAAGCAAGTGAAAAACCAACAAATTCTCTAGCCAAGAAAAACGCTATGAGCCACGTCTGGTAAACACGACCTTACTTCCTGACCTTGACTTGTAAAAATTCTTTCACCTCGCCGGCCGCGCTGTTGTGACCGATTCATGATCACAGTCATAAATACCTCTCTCAGCTTTCATCCACGTGTGAGCAAAAGCCCTAGGCAAAATACATGCACTTTGAAGACTTCATATAATCGTGAATTGATGTCCTCACTATCCTGTAATCTAGTAGACGTGATAGCAATATCACGAAATGCTCATCTGCCGTATTTCATTTTTACAATCAAGCTCAGTCAATTCCGCTCATGTTTAGAAAAAACTCTCGGAGCTCGGGGACACAAAAGGGAGCGGAAACGACTTTAAAAATGAAACACAAGCTTCAGCGATGACTAAATGATTTTGCGATGAAGTAATCTACATGCTAAATCACTGTTTTTCTTTATTTAATGTCCTCTTTTTCTTCCTTTTTCTTCCTTTTTCTTCCTTCTTCCTTTTTTGTGATGGCTTGGCCACGCGTCAAGGTTGTAATTGTAACATTCTTGCGTTACTTCCTATTGTTTTCGTTCCCTATGAAAATCACGCTATCCCTACGGGACAAATAGTTTACATTTTGCGCGCGTATACTTGTACCAATTTAAGAGCTACGGTTTCGTTATTTATAAAAAAGTTAACTAGCAAATCCGTTGGAGCAAATGCTGTATCGCGCGTATCCAGGATCTTTTCTATTCATACTTTGTCATTCTGGCGGAATTTCTGTAAGTCGTTTTCGTTATGGTTTTCTTATTTCCTTTGTCTAGCTTCATTCACTTATTATTGTTGCATTCATTTTCTATTTGCTTGCCATTTTTTCCTAGTCAAACTCGTATCATGGTGAACAAATAAACGATGTTTGAAGTTCACACCAAGTTTGGTTTCCACTCTATTAGTAATATAGCGAAACAGCGGTAACAGTACTTTATGGTGAACTTACTGAGGGAACACGTCATATTGGTCGATCTAAACTTAGATACGAGGACGCTTGCAAAAGCACGCTGCCGCTGTGGAGAAGTGCTAGACCAATTGTAATTAAAAGTAAAAACAGACCGCAATGGAGAAAGTAAATGAGAGAAGAGTCAGTGGATATGAGAGGAAAAAGGAGGAGAGGAGAAAGGAGAAAATGACGCCAGAGTCAAATTTATGAACTCCATTGATATATTATTGATTTATTGTAAATACCATCTTGATGTTAAATGTGTTCCACCCGTTTCGGGTTAAGGCGGTGTGTAGATATTTTGTGTTACTTCCTCTGAAAGATTCTTTCATCACTTTATTATGCTCAGAGCTCTATTACTTCACTGAGTAAGCATTGGGACAATTTCGATATATTAAAATTCTTACTTGCCTTCGAGGCTTAGCCGAATAAGACAAAAGAAATCGTATCGAGGTTGAGGGATGAATAATTTATTTATTTTGTCTTATTCCCCAAAGCCTCGGGGCCAAGTTGCAATTTCAATATATCGATATTGGCCTAATGCAGTAATTAAAATTAAGTTCCCGTGTGGTGCTAAGAAAAACAATAAGGACAGTCAAATTGGCCACTTTTTTCGTGTTCAATTCTATAGCATCTAAGATCTTCTTACACACTCCACAGCTGGCTTTCTTTTCATTTGAAACTCTACAAATAGTAACACTAACAACGATTTCTGTTTCTTATCATGCTGAAGAATAAACAAACCCAACCTTTACCGGAAAAGTGGCCTATTTCTCAACAAAACAAACAGGGCCGTTAACCTACTATCAATTTTTTTTCCAAAGTGACACCAAAAATTACTTTCTCGTCAAGATATTAGGTATGCACATTTATTCAAACCTCCAATTTGCATTTGAAGTTAAGTGAGCATCATCACAACAAAATATAGCATTAATTGAAATCGAAGGCGATTCCTTAATTGACATTGATATTCTTCGCTTTTCGCACTGCCGTTGAAGGCTCCGTCACGCTCATTGTTATATGCGCTCTCAGATATCTATGAGTCAAGTTGAACAGTAATTCTTGATCTTCAAATCAAACCAAAAACAGCAGTATACCAAAACAAAGACAATATCATGTTAAACGCAACCGCCGCCATTGTATTCATCGTCATCTTCGCACTCGAGGCAGCCGTCATCATCACTGGCAACGTATTCACCATTTTTGTTTTCAAGACTCAATCCAGACTCCACTTGAAACGAACTTGCCTTCTTCTAATCAACCTGGCCGTCGCCGATCTCTTTGTAGGAGTAGGGCAAGTTGCAGTCCTCATCAAGCACAAACTTCCGGGAACTGAAAACGGATCCCTGAGTGCTTCCTGGGCGTTTCAAGCCTTTGGGTCGTGTGTTTCAGTGATGTTTCTCGCTCTTATTTCTCTGGAACGCGTTTACGCCGTGTTCCGACCATTGCGTCATCGCGTGACAAGCGCTCGAGCTTACATTTTTAGCATCGTTATCGTCTGGGTAGCTGGATTGTGCATTGGTGGACTGTCTTTTTTGACTGTATATCACTCCAAAGTGGATACCGTTTATGCCATTGCCACTGGTGATGTGTTACTCTTCTTCTGTTTGGTTATTATCTGTGCGAGTTACCTATCGATCCGTTCGCGACTGTACGCTACAACTCGTGAATTACAAGTCCCCCACAGCCGATCCACGAGGGACCAGAATTTGCGTCTTTCAAAGACATTTTACATAGTGGTCGCTGTGTCGCTTATCTTTTGGCTGCCTGGTTTCGTAGTGTACGCCATCAGAGAATTCTGCTCCCAATGTTTTCCTCCGACGTTTTTGTGGTTTATTAGTGCTCTCCACTTGGCAAATTCTATGGTGAACCCATTCGTATACAGCTTTAGGATGAAAATATTTATAGATGCCTTTAAAAAGTGTTTGAAAAAGCGCGGGGGAAAATCTGAAATAAGAACTGTTTCCTTCCGAGTGGAAAACGAACCCCAGGAGTTTAATACCCACTTATAAATTGCAAAATTTGATTAACCTCTGCATAGAACTTTGTTGTACATTTTGCCATTTTTTTTCTTGTTTTTTTTTTTTTTTTTTTTCTTGCAATGAACTACAGTTAAACGCAATTTTGGCAGAAAGATTGATATTCGTTTGTAAAATTTACTCTGCATTGTCTTTATTGAATTTTCGACACATTACATTGTAGTAAAAGCTTTTCCTGTGAGCATGGAATGAAAAGCTGAAACGTTCGATCAAAACTGATGTGGGTGCATTTAATTGGTGTATTGATTCAGCTTTTGTTAGAAGAAAATAACAATAACAATATTAATCAACTTTATTTATTGAAGGTAGCACACAACAGTAATCACTGAAAAAACCAGTGGCCCTTATATAAGTATTTACAGAATAAAAAGACGACGTGTTCAGAAGTAAAAATAGAGAAAGATTCTCAAATATGTAACGGTCATATAAAAAACTAAGATACGAGACACACTAAAATATTCAAAAGCAAAGCATTGGAGCAAGTCTAACAACTAAAGCAATTAAAATCAATTTTAATAACTAAAAGTAAGTTCAGAAACTTCAAGGTACTCTCGACTGGTAAACTTTTAAATTCTGCTGATTGAATACTTTGCCACGCCAAAGAAAAGGATCTTCAGTTTACATCTTTACTGACTTCTCTGTTTTTCATTCCGGCAAGTGGGAGGTTCATAATTCATCTTTTTTGGTCATGCCGCCAAACATCTCACTTTTGGAATAAACTTACTGGCTGGCTGAAAAACTTAAATTTACTTCCTAGAGATTATTGGTTTGACAAATATTACTGCTTTGGGTCTGAGGCCAGATATCTCTCAATTTGCGCTTCTTATCAATTACTGCTTTCTCTTAGCACGATACCACATATGGCTCGCTAAAACAAAAGATGATCATCCAAATCTTACGCATTTTATATGTACACTAAAATCACAATATGAAATAGAAACAAAAAGTGGAGACACAAAAAAATGGAAACCTTTTACCGGATATATGAGGATTTAATTAATATTTTAGATTATTTTATATATTCTATACCTATCTGTATCTATCTCCTACCCATTATTCTATTTCTAATCTCCTGTCAGATGCATAACTCATTTTACCTTTAATGTACCACATGCCTTTGGTTTGTTTTTTTATGTTTCTATAGTACAACCTCAATCTGTAATCATAACTATCTATTTTTCTTCTTTTTTTTATTTTTGCCCCTTGTCGTCACTGTATTCATTAGTAGTGTAAGTCGTTTAGATATTGTAATTTAAACAGTGTAAATAATTTGGAGCAATATAATGTAAATAGAGCTAGTGTTGTAAGTAAGCATTGTTTTCCCTCGTGTTATTGCAAATAAAAAAAATGAATAAATAAAAAAAAGTGGGAGGTTCATAACCAGACAACAAAAAAAGTCACCAAGCGTTTGGTCTTTAAAGGATTATCTTTGTGAAGCTTGCGGCAAAACGTTCACGCAATGTCATACAGTTCACACGTATAAAAAATATCATTGTAAGATGTTAGATACCGAAAAACAGTCAAAACATGATTGTCTCAAATGTGGGAAAATGTTATACAAAACGACAGTTTATCTTCATTCAAGGAAAAGGATGCCTAAACCCAAGAGGGCAGCAGGTAGAAGCTATTTAAACATTTATACCCTACCGGTATAAACATGGGACGTGGACGTAAAGGAGATGTTGAACGAAGTCACAAAAAACAGAAACGGCGCGAGCAACCGCGGCCTTCAAATTGCTACGCGGTTGTTGGTGGTTTATTTAGGAAACCGACTTATGTCGATATACCCGATATTGTTGACGCCATTAAACTAATGGATCCACAAGAGGGTGTCAATATTCCCCTCTTGGCCCCGAGCATGAGGCACAAATTGGCTCATGATCGAGCGCGTTCGTTAATTTTTTGTTATTAAAAGTAACCAAAAGAAAGTTTTCGGGAAAGAGACCCTGTTCAGAAATGGAGAGAATTGACACAAGAAGGGCAGAACGTTAATTGGCATAAACAAGAAGGTTAATAGCACACACAACAGGCATGCTACCATATTTGTTCTCTATCTTTTTGTACTAGCTTTTCTTTGGGTGCGTTTGAAGCAAGAGGCCTAGCAATTTTCATTCTAGGTAGCTCTTTTTTTACTCCAGTATCACGCTTTTTTTTTCATTTTTTTATTTTTTTATTTTTTTTTAACAAGACATTTATTTAATCATAGCAACACTTATGACTCAAACTGATATTACTTCCAATTTTGTTAGGTCTGAATTTATAAAGATGTTAAAAGCAATTTTTGTTTTTGATAATAAACAACCTTTTTGCAATATTTCTCTATTTACAGGACATTAATTTTTTTGCGTAATAACTTAGTTAAAAACATATGAAAAAAAAAAGAAAAAAAGAAAGAAATACTGCATATAAAGCTATTGATAATTATTTAATTTAAATTAAATTTAAATTAAATACCTCGAACACTTCCCATTTCCTTTTAAACTGGCGGATCTTATTTGCCTTAAAAGCTATGTATCTTTCTGCTTATAAAGTTATTGATAATTATTCAATTTAAATTAAATTTAAATTAAATACCTCGAACACTTCCCATTTCCTTTTAAACTGGCGGATCTTATCTGCCTTAAAAGCTATGTATTTTTCTGTTCCATATTTGATTTCCAAAATTCTTTTGAAATGGCCTTCAAGTTAAAGTTGGGATTAATTCCTTTACACTTACAGGTCCACAGATTTGTTTTTCCTAGAATTACTATATCGTTAATCAAATCCATTCCCTCGTTCAGAATACCTATCATAATGTTACGTATCGTGAGGCACCGCAACTTCCAAGCCTATTTAATATGCAATAGAACACCATACTCCAAAAACACTTGAAAAAAGAGCATTCAAATAGAATATGATGAATAATTTCTCGACTCTCTTGACAAAAGGTGCAGTTTGAATTTAATACATATTCTATTTTAAAAAGACGGTCATTTGTATAGAGGATGTAGTTTAACACTTTGTATTGAAAAGATGGTTAATACGGTTCGCTTGCAACCCTCAAAGGTAATAGGTATGCTTCCGAAAGTTGGTTTTCTCTTAAATCAAATTCTTGTCCAAGCTTATCCCATTTCCTAGATTTTTCATATTTGAATTTTATCAGATGATAGTAGTAGTTTTTACATTTATAATTTTCCAAGTCAATGACAGTCTAGAAGTTATGTATATTAACACGTAATTTCGATGGGACAGACTGTCTCAGGACAGTCCAAACCAAAAAATTTGAATTTGTTAAACCTTGCTCTTTCATTGCTCTAAATGACTGAGTATTTGTCGTGTCATAAAGCAGGTCCTTTGTGAAAATTACACCATTATCAAAGTAATGTCCGTAGAAAACAGTTTTGCCCTCGGTCAGAATTTCTTTATTATTCCAAAAGATGTATTCGTCAGTAACCCCTATCAGGGTCGATAATTTCTCTTAATTCAGCCCACCAAGAAAGGGGTTCATGGTAAAAGGTTGGCAAGATATTTGTTTGCTTTACGTCATAAATGCATTCAAGGAAGAACAGCCCTACCTTGTTGCTTAAAAGATAATTAAGATAATGCTTCCAAAAACCATAACACTCTACATCCACTACTCGTTTCAACCAACTTAATCTTAATGCTCTTACAATGGTTTCATAGTCAATCATTTTAAGACCACTAGAGTCGTAAGGCGCGTACGTTGAGCGTCGGGTGACTTTATCTTTCCCATTCCACAGAAAATTTAACACCAAAGAGTTAAATTCTTTTATAACCGTGGCTGGCGTACTTAAGAAAGAGCTAGGATAAATCATTTTAGGGAGAAGGATTGCTTTAATAATGTTAATGTTTACTTTGCCAGGAATGGACAGACCTCTAGACTTCCAAAGATTCATTAAATTTGCGATTTTCTTCAATCTCTGTTTAAAGTTTTTCTCAACAAGTATCTTTGCATCATATGAAATGAAGATGCCGAAAAATTGGACACGTCAGTATCACGCTTGGTCATTTTGCAGCTCATTTTATGGTTGACAAGCGATGGCCTTATTAGCCTTCTTGCTGGCAGGCTTAACTTTCATTATTTTTTATTTCATCATTCACTGGTAAAAGGTACAGGTAGATTCTGTATACGAAGGCCGGCGCTTATCTCCGGTAACTGTAGCATGAAGCAACTAGGAGTATTTGCACTCCCCCCTGGATGGGATGCTAGTCAATCCCAGTGTTAGCCCCAGCGTTAAATTCGCTGGTACCCATATATTTGAACCTTAAGGCATTTGAACACCAGCGTGGAGAGAGGCACTGTGAGAGTAAAGTGTCTTGCCCGAGAACAGAGCACAATGTCCCCGGCCAGGGCTCAATCCCGGACCAATCGATCCGAGGTCACACTAGCCATGAGGCCATCACGCCTTTAATTCACAGGTAAGGGATGCAGTAAAAACACCAATTCTACAATTTATAGTACATTTAACAATTAGAATTTTAGATTTTCGGTTTTGTTCCCAAACTATCTTCAACATGTGAGATGGTGTGAGGCACACTAACCAATTTTACCTAAGGCATAAATCATGTGAAGCAGCAGGTGGCATTGATTTGTCGCTGAGGTGGCACCATTGTTTGGTCAAATGCAATGTCGTTAAAGCGCAGCCTATTAGCACCTGCATGTAGTATTGTCACTTGAGGATCATCGTGTTTCTTATTCCTGTGATAGCACCACTGAAAATTTGTTTCTACAGTCCTTTGCTTTTAAAGATCTTTTAAATATCGATCCATCTCCAAGAAGTCTCTAGCATTTAAAAATACAGGTACGAAACACAATAGTGTTGTACACTTGCAGTCATTCTTACTAGTGTACATTCTATAGATTTTAGATTTTACACAATGCGATAAACAATAATCAAAAAAGGAAGCAATAGATGATGTCTCATAATTAAGCCAGTTAACACAGAACACTTAAGTTTCTTATTGAAAATAAACTTCCTGGAGGAATGTGTAAATTACGCTAACCTAGAATTACTTTGTATAATAACCCATATTATTAAATTCTCAGCCTCGGATAATGCAATTCTAGCTTTCTGATTGGTTCACTGGATCTCGGTTACCAGCCATTATACCTGCGTTTGACCTTATATGGAAATGAAAGCGGCAAATGTCGCTCGGCATGAACTTTTTCGCGTGAAGCGAAGTTTCGTCGACAAAAAAAATGGATGAAAAAAAGTACATTTGGTGAGCTATCTACACAGGAAATACAGGGAATTATGGACAATGCCGTCCCAGTAACAACAAAAAAGCCACAAAGCTCGAGATAAGATTATTAACGGCACGTATACGTTAAGTTTCCCTTAAAGTTGCAAAATTAAAATATGACCGGCGAGATTTTACGCATTCATGAAGATTATGTAACAAAAACAAATTTTACCTGAACAGAATGGCTTGCTAGTCCTGGTGGCACCAAATTTTCGAAACCGATATAAGAAATGTCAAAAGAAGAACTGAATGTTCAGTTGAAGTGTTTTTACTCGTCTGCGAGGAAGAAAGATGACACGTATTGCAAAAGATCATTGATTAAATCCATTAAAGCCGCCAGTTGATCATTTCCTTCGCACGCCGCCGTACAACAAGCCGTTTTCCATTATCTCTGACCAAGAAAATAAATTATTAGAGCATATGCATTTGTAAAAGGCCGCAGGTAAACAGGCATAATTGCCGGCGTAGTCCATAAGAAACCGGTTTCCAATGAGCAGATGGGGAAACTGTTCGACTAAGCAAGCTCGGATCAGCCGAGAGCAAGAATCCCGCACAGCTACAGAGGACGACCTAGTTTCATCTCAGTCTCTTTTTTTGGCCGACGACGACGAGAGAATCAACGACAGCTAGCGCCAACATTTCTGTCCTTGCAAAAAACACCTCAAAGAGTTGAGTGTTTTGAGCTGAACCGAAGTAAGCCCGGTTCTTTACCAGCCACGAAAAACCACAGGGTGGCCTCGGAGATTCTGAAGATGAATCTGACGCTAAGATAGTTTCTGTCCTTGACTCTAAAACTGACCAACAATGAGCTCCACACAAACAGCTCGAAATGCCAAGGCTTTCAAAGTAAGGGAATCCTGAGAGAGACCTTGTCGAGAATAATTTTGGCACAACGTCTGTGTCATATGGCGATCAAAGTTTTCCGCAGCATTATTACAATAGCAATGTGCAAGTGCACAATTATTTGGCTCTTTTCCATGACTCGAACTTGAACGCTTTTCAAACTTTCTGACCAAGGTTATATCTCCTTCATTTGATAGACGTTTCTTGAATTCCACTTGATTGCAATTTCATTCAGCAAATTCGCTTGCTTCGCTCTCAAATTTTTCATTCAAATAATTTTATAAACGGCGCGCATGTCATTTGATTTCCCACTTGTTGTTGTTTTTGTCACATCGACTTCCGGTCGTTTTGTAAAATTACAATCCAATAAAATTAAGCTATATTTCCAAGAATACAAACGCACCGAATTTGATAAAACAATTATTCCATTCGCGGTTGTTGGATATGAGATTGGTTATAGCCAACTCGGCCCTACGGGCCTCGTTGGCTATTTACCATCTCATATCCAATGCGCGCTCATGGAATAATTGTTAAATATCCATTCGTATTGATTTCAGACTTAATAAACAATAAGCATTTTTATCAAGAGCTTTTATCCAGCAAATGTTTATGTATACTTCAATAAACATCCCTAGTCAGAAATCAACAATCAGAAGGGAAATAATACATTCACGAGAGGATTGAATGGGCTAGAGTGTAATTGTACCCGGGTAAAGTTCAACCTCTTTTTGGGGCAGGCCGCTTTCCAATCGCTAAATGAATGTCAAAGCGCGTGCCATCTAGATCCGCTCCAGTCTGATACCGTTTGTTTGGCCTGACTTTTGTAGAAAGTTGGTTAATCATTTCACGCCCAACTTTTTCAATCGCAGGCCGGGCTTTTCTGGTGCCATAGTTTATGGCTTTTTTTTGTAACCCAGGGTCTCTCATTGCCTCAGAAGCATAATATCTGCCAGCCTCGACGCCTCTCTTGGCAAGATACGGGATACCCTTGCTAATGAATAATTCAGTCGCTGTATCGGCGACACCGCTAAGCAAGTCAGCGCCCTCCTCGCGGGAGGGCCTACCCAGTTTTCCGCCAAAAATCAAGTTTTTGTTTTGCCACAATTTGCACATTTGACTTTGAGCATTTTACGCCTGTTGTTACAACTTTTTCAGTTCCTGCGACGTTCGGAGTCTTTCGCTTTTCTTTCACGCAGTAGACATCCATGGTCGTATATTTAAGCAAAGTAATTTTTTTACAATTTGTTTGTTTTTATGCACGTTGTCAGAAAACAAGCCAAGAATGTCTTTGAAACTCGCGCCTTTGTTTCTTTCATGCAGAAAAAGCAAGCAATAATATCCGCACCTTACACTCCCAACCTACTGTAGCTGGTAGTCATTACCAAGAAAGCTCTTCTTTCCTAACTTTTTCAGTTCCGACGCCCACTCATTCGGCGGCGGCAGACCGAAAGAGTCGAAATATTCATATTCACCGTTTTTTGCGCGCCAGCAACAAACACAGTGAGTGCCCGTGCTTCCGAAATCGTCACATGTTGATTATACACGGCGAATGGAGAAGAGGTTTTTCCTCGTTGCGCGAAAATATCTCTCTGATGGGGATGTTGAGGTATTTGCACCAGTTTATTAAATCAAAATTGGAAAGCGGAACGTCTTTGAACTGCATTTATGTAATCGTCCCAACTGCCGAAGAAAGGCGGCGGGTTTATGTTCATTCCTGTCCCTCTTTTGGGAGGGGGAGGCGGCAATGAACGAGGCTGTCGTGGTGCTGGCTTAACATGCATCCCTTTGCGGAACATTTTGCTGATCAAGTCAATGGCGATAAGCACGCCTGTAGACGCTAGCATTCCGAGAAATCCACCGTATTGCGTTTTTCCGCCGTCACGAACCATGCCTTAACCAACAATTTAGTTTTCAACAACCTTTTCCTGTTCTGGAGACATCGCTTGCACAAGTTTATAGAGCTTTATTTCCTTTGCCCCGTAACCGTTACCGATGATTTTCTTGAGTGCTTTTTCCGCTTCAAAACTAAGCCCTGTGCTTGCCAATGCCTTAACTGCCGACTTGATTAAGGGCATAGCCAACCCAAACAGAGTAGAGAAAACGTTGCCACTGCGTTGGGCAGTTTTTTCAATATGGGTCTGGCTCATCTGCCCGCGTTTGATTTATTCCGGTTTGACGCGTAGCGTTTCCGCCGATTTTTCAGCAAAAGCTTTTTGAAGCTTTTTATTTTGCCCGTCAGTCAGCGCAATCTTGTATGGATGGTAATTCGCTGCCATCTTATATCAAAATATAGAAAAAAATTACAGACTTTTTTGGTTTCGCTCAGACAACGACCAGTTTATCTCCAATTTGTTTCACAACAAACTCTTCTTCGTTCAAAACCGCAGCGTAGATTGTATAATACGTACATACATACATACATATCCTCTATTTAAACACGATAAGATTTTTAAAGCTTAAGGGGTCGTGTAAAATTAATTACAAATGAATATAGATCTATATTTAAAATAGGGATAACATTACTTACAAAATACTCTCGCTACAATAAAAACTCTAAAATATACAGTAAGATTATAAAAAGGTACAATGTTAAAATGAATTCAAATTAGTTACCTCTAAGTAAATTGACAACAGCATTTAAACATAAAATAGTTCAAAACAGTTAAAATCTTGGTAGTGGCTGGGCAGCGACTGGACTGACTGTGCGCTCAAATCAAGTTCCGTGAAATAAGAGTCCTTCTTCACTTTGCGATAAAAGGCAGCAAACTGGCCTCTGAAATGGGTCCAGACAGCGTTCCAAAGAATAGCGCCTCTATAGCTAATAGAGTTTTTAAGAAACTGCGAGTTAAAACGCGGGACAATTATATTGTTGCTCCTTCTGAAGTTGTACGCAGTACAAGGTTTATTTGTCAAGAATGAAAGAGCCGCAGGTGCCTCACCTATAAACACGCTATGGAGTAGTTTAATTAATCGAAGCATAATAAAAGGTTAAAGTATTCCAGTTCGAAAGTCGGTATACTCCCTCCGTAGGCATATCGCGGGGCAACTTGTATATTATTCTGGCTGCCCTACGGTGGAGTATTTCCAGCCAGTGTAGAAGGTCCGCATTAGGGCAGCCGCCCCAAACGACCAGTCCATATAGACCTGATGGTAATATTATCTTGAAATACAAGTCCAATAGGGTGTTTCTACTCAAGAACGAACTCCTTTTAAGGAGATTCAGTTTGTTAACAAAATTCTTTTTTACATCTGTGAGGTGATGTGACCAGGAGAGTCTGTCATCGATAGTAACGCCTAAAAGGCGAGTGTGTTTCACCCACTCGATCCGATCCTCTCCAACAGTTAAACAATTTAGCGGCCCGATGTGCGGTTTTCTCATCAATAGCATAGCTTCGCACTTTGCCGAGTGAGGTGTTAGAGAGTTCTCTAGGCACCAACTGTTCATTTCCGATAAAGCTTTATTTAAAGAAGTGACTATTATCAACAGTGTCCCCAATGCAATAAACGGTGGTGTCATCCGCGTGCATAAAGACAGAGCCAGAGGCAGCAGCACTTGGTAGGTCATTGGTCTACAAGGCGAACAACGTTGGGCCCAGTACTGACCCTTGGGGTATTCCACAAGTAACGTTTAGCACAGTTGAGTGTTGGCCGTTTACTACCGAGAATTAAGTTCGATGGGTTAGGTAGTTTGTCAGCCATGATAAAGGAGACCCTTGAATTTCAAATTGAGGACTCAACTTATGCAGTAGGATAGCATGGGATACACAGTCAAAAGCTTTTCTAAAGTCAACAAACGTCACAGCAACCACTTAATTGGCATCAATTGCTGTTCTCCAAATCTCTGAGAGGTGTACGAGCAGTAGCTCACTAGAATGCCCCTCACGGTAGGCCCACTGTTTATCTGTAACTAGCTTATTTTGGGAAACATGTCGAACGACAATTTCAGACACACAAGATTCCATTATCTTCCTTGGAACACTTAGAAGCGATATCGGTCTATAGTTATTTGTGTCAGCTTCATCGTCTTTCTTTTTTAATCAGACGAGCTTTCATCAATTCGGTAAGAGTTTCTCCGAGGTGAGCACAGAATGAGAATAGACCTGTCAAGAGAGAGACAGTGGCGGGCTCAGCTAGTTTTAATAATTTATGTGGAATGATATGTCATCTGGACTAATCCTTAGCATTGGTCGCTTCTTTTGGCCGGTAATGCAAAGTCACATTCTTTGGGTTCCCTGTTACACTTTCTTTGGCTGATCTGAGGTTAAAGTAAATTGTAGGGTAAATTGATGAGAAGTTGGCGATTTGAAGCTGGACGCCTGAGTTGTAATCATTTTTTCTGTATCTGAAGTCAATCAGGTCGTTGAAGATTCGCATTTTGAAGTCGATTCCATAGTTTAATTAGAGCTAGTAATTGGTCCCATACTGCAGGCGGCAAGTGGACAGTTTCGCCGAGTCGTCTCCATTCAGGTCAAAAGTGTCAAAGATGAAGGGATTTTATGGTTCGAGAATTTTGTTTTCGAGTCTAGATCTGCTGAAAGAAGACGAACATATGTTTGGGGTTTTTGACACCAGGTGTTATCAACTAAGAGCCCCTGCATCTCTTCGGCTAGTGCTGGTGTGTAGCGTTTCTTTCAAGTAACGCCAGTCAGTCGGTTTCAAGAAATTTTCATTAACCACCTTTTGTCCTTCAGATGACAGCATCAGCTTTGAATCCCACAATTCAAACTTTTGGACAACAACCCTACGCCCTGTGCCGTCGTTTTGAAAAATCATCTCGTTGTCATCTTGCAGCACAATCTCAAACTCAAGTTGCAGTGGAGGCAAAAGTTTGCCAGACAGTTGTTCGAAGAACGAATAGCGGTTGAGGAGAATGAGATTTTCAACTGTTCTTCCCCCATTCGAAAGCAGTTCGCGCTGTCGGATTCCAGGGCTTGTCGCAGCGAAGGCTGTTACGGTTATTGCGTCGCTGTCAAGATACCAAAACGTATTTTTTTTTAAACGGTTTTACCGACAGATTTGACAGTCATGCTTTTTATCGGAGAAAAAGATCCGTTGATTGGGCTGACTCTGTGTTGGTGCCAATATTTGCGCCGTCTGCAAGGGCCTCGAATGTGAAATCGGCACGGAAAAAGGCGTTGTAACAATCACAGAAATTATTCCTGTCTTTCACAGAGAACTTCTTGTTCCTTTTTAGTTGGTGCTGGTTGTTGCCCGGAAACTCAAGCGGCGTGTCCAGATTGAATTGGACGTAATCTTGCCTTTTCGTTCTTATATTCATTGAAAATAATATTTGACTAAGTTTCATTATTGGCTCTGATGTATTTGTCGGTGCCATGCTGGGTGTTGTGTTTGGCTGCCTTTTTCGTAGTATTTGTTGAATTTTATCAGACCTCTTTCCACCACTAACTCACTAAGTTTTTTGCCCGCTTTCTTAGCCACCCCTTTTGCGGCTTTTTTCGCCACCTTTGTCGCGCCTTTTTTAAACGCTTTCCCGATCGCCATAAGGGTGTTTCGGACCACCCCCGACCCTTTGTGTTTGTATATTCAATATGTGGTAACAGGTAGGCTTTAAACAGAGAGATCATAGCGTCAGATGGAACTAAGAGTTTAATCCTGCGTAAAGCAGGTATCATAGCTATCATAGCTGAAGAGAAAAGTTGCCCTGCTATATTATCAATGTGTCACACACAGAATTGAGCTGTCGTTGTTGGTCGTTGTTACGTAATTCATTTTAGAAAAGAAGGGTGGGACGTTAACCCGTGAGGTATTCTCTTCTGATTCTCTCTCCGCAAGATGTAGAAAAAAATATGTTTTCTTTCTGATTATAATGATTATTTTGTCGTCAAGAGGAATTATTTTGGTTTGCAAATTGATATATTTATAAACATCTTGTCTAATTTGCATTTGAAACCAAAGTGAGCATTATCAAAACAAAATAGCGTCATTGAAATGGCATTGCTTTTATCCTTGAGTTTTATCCTCAGATATCAATGACAAATAGGACTCAGTCCGGACTCCAACTTTAACGAACTCCCCTTCTTCAAATCAACCGGGCCCTCGCCGGTCTACCTGTAGGAGTAGGTGATCCACAGAATTCCGAGAACTGAAATCAGATCCTCAAGCACTTGGTGCTTAATTACACCCTTTCTTTTCTTTAATAAGAATATGCTTTATAAGAATATCGAGGCTGAAATTTTAAGAATATTTCAAGAACAAACCTGAGTCTAAGATTTTGAAAAGAATATAATTTCGTGTGTTGAGAATTTGTAAATACACTACAATTACATGTTTTTAACTAAACCGTGTGAAATTCTTCCTTCCTTCCTTCCCAAAACTAGCCTAAAAGCAACGAAAACAGCACTAGCCGTATGTTTGATGTTCATAACATTTCTGCAAGAAGTTGTGTGCGCAATATCAGGCTTTAATGCCTGCTGGCTGGCTCCAAAATTACTCTAATACCATCCAGACACCAAATACATTCGAAAACAGAAATGTCATACGCTATAATCTGAGAATATTCACAAAAATATTGTCAGCCTAAAATCGGCAGAAAAATAACAATATTCAGCCTTAACCAGAAAAACAATATTCTTATAGCAAAAGAAAGTGTATATTTAAGTGTCAACATAAACCTGTATTCGTAAACAAAAATCGCATTACAAATGGCATGCAAGAAGGCAAGTTTTAGAAAGCAATGCCAATGCGATTTATTATAAACTATGATTACTGCAATAAGAACATCTCTCCATCTTTTAATTATGCACATCATTTACATTAGTCATGATTTTAGAACTAGCAAAATAAACGACAATTTGAGCGGAAATGAAAATTAGAGTTCCATTCACTGGGCGCCCAATTTTGTGGCGCCTTAGATCTCCTTATACACTCTGCCACTCGCTTACTTTTCGACTGAAACTTTATAGATATTAAAGCTAATATCACCTTCCGTTTGTAACCAAGCTAAAGAGAAAACACGCCCTGTTACATTAATGCGTCACGTACAATGATTTCCAGTCCGTACTGCGCACTCTCGAGAGTTTGTTTGCGTTTTTTATTTTGTTTCATGTGAGGCATTACAAAATGGAAACATTTCGCAACTACTTACAGGCGGAAAATTCAAAGTTTCAAAACAACCGCCATTATGAATGCGAAACGGTCGAAGCTTTATGTTTCAGTCTTTCTCATATCACTTACTGAAACAACTTCGCAACTGTAAAAATCAATGAAGCAGTTGAAAAAAGAATTTGAAAGGCCTCAAAGATAACGTATGTGGTGCGAAGCGAATAACATCGATTTGGACTCCATCGAATGAGAACTTTTAATGTTCAATTAGGGTGCTGAGACTGCACAGTGCAGACTGGAAATCATGTTCAACATTTTACACATAAATAAGCTTAAGTCTCTCTTTTAGACACTCTCCGTAAGATTTAGTGAAGAAACCGATATTTTCTCTTTGAGAACAATGATTATTTTGTCGATTAGATCTAGTCTACCTCATCATGGACCAAACAGTTTTCATTTAAATAATAAACTTTTCCTTGACCTGGATCAAAGTTTACGTCTTCCGCACAACCTTTTAAGGCAATCAGGTTCATTTTACTGCATTTGCTCTATTTCAAAACATTTCTAGACTTTTAGCCTCAGATAACAGGACATTAGCTCTTGATCTCTAAAATTAAACGAAAGCTAACGAAGCAAGGAAATATACCAAAACTAAGACAATACCATGTTAAACGCAACCGCTGTCATTGTATTCATCGTCATCTTCGCAATCGAGGCGTCCGTCATCATCGCTGGGACCGTGTTTACAATTTTGGTTTCAAGACTCAATCTGGACTCCACTTGAAACGAACTTGTCTTCTTTTAATCAACCTGGCCGTCGCCGATCTACTTGGTCCAAAGAATTCCGAGAACTGGAATCAGATACTTATAAGTCTTCGGTGGGCCGTTCAAGCCCTTGGCTCATCTCTTTCAGTGATGTTTCTCGCTCTCATTTTGCTGCAACACTTCTACGCCGTGTTTTGGTCTCTGCGTCACGGCGTAACAAGCACTCGAACTTATATTTTTAGTATAGTTATCGTGTGGGTAGCTGGATTGTGCACGTTGTTGTGTTAACGGTATATATCTTACTGATGTGTTACTCTTCTTCTGTCTGGTTATCATCTGTACAAGTTACCTTTCGATCCGTTCTGTACGCTACAAAGCCTGAATTACAAGTCTCCCACAGAGGATCAAAGCGGGAACAGAATTTGCGTCTTTCAAAGACATTTTACATAAGTGGTCGCTGTGTCCCTTATCTTTTGGTTGCCTGGTTTCGTAGTGTAAGCCATGAATGCATTCTGTTGCCTCTGATTTTCTCCGACGTTGCTTTGGTTTGTTAATGCTCTACACTCAGCAAATTCTATTGTGAATTCATTCATGTGCAGCTTTAGGATGAAAATAGTTAAAGGTGCCTTGAAAAAGTGCTTGAAAAAGCGCGGGGAAAAATCTGAACTAAGACCTGTTTCCCTCCGAGTGCGAAACGAACCCTAAAATTTTACTACACTTACAAATTGAAAAACCTGGCTAACCACAGTACATAACTTTGTTAAACATTTTGCCATTGAACATTTCTTTTATTTTCTTTTCTTCCCTAAACTACTTTTAAATGTCAATTTTGGCAAGATGTGACATTCGTTCGTGAAATTTACTCTTCATCGCCTTTATTGAATTTTTGACACCCGAATAATATATTCAAGTCTTCTTCTGTTTACATGGATTAAAAAGCTGAAACGTCGATCAGAACTGATCCGGATGTAATTAGTTGGTGAACTGATTCAGTAGATTAAGCTTATTTTACAACAAAATCAATTTTAACAGAAATAAAGGTTAGTTTACAAACTTCGAGGAACTCTAATAAACCTTTAAATTCTGCTGATTGTATACCTTGCCACGCCAAAGACAGGGATCTTGAACATTAACCTCTGTTGTTCATTTTGGCAGCTGAGTTGCGTTTAACATGATATCATGTGACCTGCATAACAAAAAAAGCACATATGGATGTATGTATGTCTGTTTTCATGTACAGTTTTCTTTCGTTTTACATTAAATGTGTCTAAGATTAAACGTTCAGAAATCAGAAGTGTCGATGGAGAACAAATTTAACAATGAACGTGACGGAGTCTTCAAAAGCGAAAAAAATTAACATCAAGGAAACGTTTTCGATTTCAATTCAGACTATTATGATCACGTAGTTCCATTTGTTAATAAGACAAGATGTTGAAAAGATAAACCCATTTGCAAACCAAAATAACTCATCTTGACGACAAAATAATCAGTGTCATCAAAGCGCAAACATCCTTTTCTTTACTCAATCGTGTGGAAAGTGTCTAAAAGAGATCCACACTTACCTTCATACGTAAAACTGTAAGCGTTTGACAAAATATATATATTACGTTGAGTCATCCACATCTCCAACAAAGATTGTTTCATTTTGTGCTATTTAGCTTGTTTACAGACGGAAAGTGATATTTCTTTGAATATACGTAAAGTTTCAATCGAAAAGTAAGCAGGCTGTTGAGTGTGTTAAGAGATCTAAGGTGTCACAAAATTGAACGCCAGAAAAGTGGGAAACAGCAGTATTTATTTCAGTTAAAGTTCTCGTTGTGTTTCTCTAAATATCCCGCGGGATATCCCAGATTTTTGAGCGCGAAATGTGAGATTTTTAGCTCCTCAGTAATTAATAATTGACACAGCTGGTTTCCAAAATTTGCCCTTTCGCGTATTATCTGTCTGACTATAATTTGTGATCGTGTGTGGCGAGCATTTGCATCTTGCTCTTGTTCTTGTTTTATTTTTGTCATTCATAAATATTTAAGAAATAGAAAACATGTACCGTGTTTCTATCGAGTTATAGAAACAAGAGTAGAAGTTTGGGAGAACGAGAAATGCTGTGGGAACACGAGCCGCAGGCGAGTGTTTCCACTGCTTTTTCGAGTTCTCCCAAACTCTCACGAGTGTTGCTATAATTCGATAGAAACACGGAGAACATGTTTTCCATTTCTTTCAGAAAACACCGCGACGAAGAAAAGGAAAACAAATTGTTAACTTTGATTATCAAAATGTAAATTCTCTTTGCTCGCGCCATTATTACGTCAACAGCTCGTGCTAGTAATGTGTTTCTATCGAGTTATGGAAACACGATTTTTAACCAATCAGCGCGCGTATTTTCTGAGGACCGTTTTCTAAAAAACAATTCATCAATGTATATTACAGGCAAAGAAGCCCAGAGAAGCCAATGAGGCTTATGTAAAGCACTGCCTTAAATACTTAAGACTTAACAATGCAAGAGAATATAAATGCTGTCATCGGCACAGACTCTCCGCTCTTACTACACGGAGGTCACAGGTATTATCTTCGCTCGGATCACAATTTCTGTCGTCGCCATCAGGATTATTATTTGTTTGCTTTTGGGAAATTCATGCCATCATGGATTGACGTCCTCGCTAATCTAATTTCCAAACAGGCACAAAAGCAATATTACGCCAATCATGGATTGACGTATTCACTAATTTCCAAGCAGGTACAAAAAAACAATATTATGCGTCCATTGAACATCTGCTCACTTCATTTCCATAAAAAGCTCATTCTAATGAGGTCACGTTTAGGAAACATTATCGGAGCTCGAGGGCACATAGGTGGAGCGGGAAAGGTTTAAAACGGGTTTGAGCGAGAGTTTATGAACCTCCCGCTTGCCGAAATGAAACACAGAGAAGTGAAGATCCCTTTCCTTATCGTAGCAAAGTATTCAATCAGTGGAGTTTAAAAGTTACCAGTCGAGAGTACCTTGAAGTTTCTGAAATTACTTTTAGTTATTAAAATTGATTTTCTTCTAATATAAGCTTAAAATACTGAATCGATACACCAATTAAATGCACCCACATCAAATTTGATCGAACATTTCAGCTTTTCATTCCATGTTCACAGGAAAAGCTTTTACTACAATGTAGGGTGTCAAAAATTCAATAAAGACAATGCAGAGTAAATTTTACAAACGAATATCAATCTTTCTGCCAAAATTGCGTTTAAATATAGTTCACTGCAAAAAAAACAAAATGGCAAAATGTAAAACAAAGTTCTATACAAAGGTTATATTAACCACATTTTTCAGGTTATAAGTGTGTATTTAACTCTTGGGGTTCGTTTTCCACTCGGAAGGAAACAGATTTTTCCCCGCGCTTTTTGAAGCACTTTTTCAAGGCATCTTTGAATATTTTCATCCTAAAGCTGTATACGAATGGATTCACCATAGAATTTTGCTAAGCGTAGAGCACTAATAAAAAAAAGCAACGTCGGAGGAAAACACTGGGAGCAGAATTCTCTAATGGCGTACACTACGAAACCAGGCAGCCAAAAGATAAGCGACACAGCGACCACTATATAAAATGTCTTTGAAAGATGCAAATTCTGGTCCCGCGTTGATCGTCTGTGAGAGGTTTGTAATTCAGGTTTTGTAGCGTACAGTCGCGAACGAATCGATAGGTAACTCGCACAGATAACAACCAAACAGAAGAAGAGTAACACGTCACCAACGGCAACGGCATAAACGGTATCCACTTTGGAGTGATATACAGTCAAAAAAGACAGTCCACCAATGCACAATCCAGCTACCCAGACGATAACGATGCTGAAAATGTAAGTTCGACTGAGCGCTTGTTACGCAATGACGCAATGGTCGGAACACGGCGTAAACGCGTTCCAGCGAAATAAGAGCGAGAAACATCACTGAAACACACGACCCAAAGGCTTGAAACGCCCAGGAAGCACTCAGGGATCCGTTTTCAGTTCCCGGGATTTTGTGCATGATGAGGACTGCAACTTGTCCTACTCCTACAAGGAGATCGGCGACGGCCAGGTTGATTAGAAGAAGGCAAGTTCGTTTCAAGTGGAGTCTGGATTGAGTCTTGAAAACAAAAATGGTGAATACGTTGCCAATGATGATGACGGCTGCCTCGAGTGCGAAGATGACGATGAATACAATGGCGGCGGTTGCGTTTAACATGATATTGTCTTTGTTTTGGTATACTGCTGTTTTTGGTTTGATTTGAAGATCAAGAATTACTGTTCAACTTGACTCATAGATATCTGAGAGCGCATATAACAATGAGCGTGACGAAGCCTTCAACGGCAGTGCGAAAAGCGAAGAATATTAATGTCGAGGAACAGTCTTCGATTTCAGCTGTTTAAATAAATGTGCATACCTAATATCTTGACGAGAAAGTAATTTTTGGTGTCACTCAGTAAAAAAATCGATAATAGGTTATATTGATTTTCACAACGTTAAACAGCCCTTTTAATCAATCACTGAGGGTTACACACACAAAAGTAAAAGTATAACAGAATAACCTATTTAAACTTAAATGCAAACGAAAAAACAATAGTTTTAATAACATAATAAAAATGACTATCACCAATGGGAAGCCAATTAAATAGTCCTGAAAAGTAGTGTGCATATATTAAAGTTCAAATTAGCAACCGTCAAATGTTCATTTTTTACAATAACAACATTCACACTTTTGACGTTGCTTATTTGACAGTTTTCATTCCTAGTTCGGTGACAAGCTTCTCGAAGGGATGCTTAGGTAAAGGCTTCGTCAGAATGTCCGCAATCATCTCACCAGTGGCTACATATTTCAAAATGATCGCTCCGTTTTGCACTCCTTCGCGAACGAAATGATAGCGTATATCAATGTGCTTGGTCCTAGCATGACCCACTGGATTCTTTGACATTGCAATAGCTCCCGGGTTGTCTTCATTAGTTACGATGGTTCCTTCAGAGGTTCTCCTACATCTGTGATTAACCCTGGAAGCCAGATTGCTTCCTGGATGGCCGTACTAAGGGCTACATAATCGGCTTCTGTTGTCGACAGCGCAACGGTAGCCTGTTTCTTACTCAGCCAGCTCACTGCTCCCAACAAAAACACGTTTCCTGAAGTGGAGTGGCGGTCATCCACATCGCCCGCCCAATCAGCATCTGAGTAACCAATCAGGTTTCCATCAGCACACTTCTTGTAACTCAGACTAAGATATACAGTTCCTTTCAGATATCTGGGAATCCGTTTTGCTGCAGTTAAGTGACTTTGTGTAGGATTTGCACAGAACTTCGACACAACTCCCACTGCTCGGGCGATATCGGGCGAGCTGTGATTACAGCATAACGTAGGCTCCCAACGATTGACTGGTACGAGATCGTATCGACTGGTCTGGTAACACCATCTTTCTTTTAAACCTTGATGTTCAAATCAGCAGGTCTGGACACCAATTTCGCTTCTATTTGCCCAAACGTCTTGAGCATCTTTTTGATGTACTGCCCTTGATGAAGGTAGACTTGCTTCCTTTCCTTGTCTTGAACGATGCAAACCCCCTCATAGTAATGCAGCTCCTCCATATCCTTCATCTTAAACTACAACTTTAAGCTGTCCTTCAGTCTTTGCATCTCCAAAATGTTTTTCGCTAGTATCATCGGATTATCAACGTGAATATTAATTGCGATGATTGTCAGTGTATCCTTCTTTCTGATGAACACTCAGGGATCTGCTGAGGCTTGAGTGAAACCAACCTTTTCAACTCTCTCCCTGAAAGCTTTATTGCAACATCGGGACAACTGCTTTAATCCATACAGCGACTTCTCTAGCTTGCATACCAGATGCTCTTCTCCGGGTTTCACGTATCCTTCCGGTTGCTGCATGTAAATTTCCTCATCAAGTTTGCCATTGAGAAAAGTTGTCTCAACGTCCATCTCATGTATCGGGAAACCATGCTGGACGGCAAACGCTAGCAAAAAGCGGATTGAGGAGAAACGAACTACAGGCGAAAAAATTTCATCATAATCAATCCCATATTTCTGGGCGTAACCCTTGGCTACTAGGCGAGTTTTAAAACGTTCCACTCTGCCATCCACATCATGCTTCAGCTCAAACACCCATATATTTGCATCCTATAGCTTTCCGACCCGGGGGTAATTCAACCAACTTCTATGTCTTGTTCTCAATCAGAGAATTGTACTCGGCATCCGTAGCCACTTTCCACTCTGCTGCATGATCACTCGACTTTGCTTCTTGTATGGTTGAGGGCTCATCTACCTCACTTAGATGATAGGCAACATGGCGCACGCGGTAGGTCGCGGTGTCTGCCTATTCGTCGTAACCATATCTGACACGTGTTTTACGTGTTCTCTCAGATCTTCAGAGTTCTTGCTGTTCTTGTGGTTCTTCTTCCTTCTCTGATCTCCTAATTTCTGCTACTTTTTCGTCGTCTTTTGCAGTGGTGTCAGCATTCTGCTTCACCTCCGGTCCATGCTATTTTGGTCTGGTTCTGTAGTCATGGATGACTTCTGGCCGAAATCGCTCTCGTTAAACTCAACATCTCTCCGGATATAGAGTTTTCGGTTCGTCTCATCAAAAAGACAATATCCCTTAGACGTCAAGCTGTAGCCCACGAAACGCATCTTCTTTGACTTCGTTCTAGCTTTCGCCGTTCGCAGTCTGGCACGTGGGCGTAGGCCATACACCCAAATACTCGAAAGTGGCTCACATCCGGTTTCCTACCATACCCCCTAGTTTTAGGGCCGTTGTGGGAAGGCGATCTCTCACACAGGCAGCTGCAGAGATAGCTTTGGCCCAAAAAATGCCCGACAATCCTGCATGCGCGATCATCGAGCGTGCTGACTCAACCAAAGTTCGATTCATTCGTTCTGATACACCATTCTGTTGGGGTCAGTGTGTCACTGTCAACTCATGTGTAATTCCTTTCTCCTTCAGATACTTTTGAAATGCAGATGACAAATACTCGCCACCATTGTCCGTCCGCAAAGTTCCTGTCGCTCTGCCAGCATCGTTGGTAATTGTGACTTCAAATTCTCTAAATTTCTTGAGCACGTCTGATTTGTGTTTCATGAAGTATACAGCGCAGCACCGAGTGCAATCATCAATAAACGTGACAAAATACTTTTTCTCCTCCAATCGACTATGTTTTTATTGGACCGCACACGTCACTATGCACCAGCTGTAGTTAACACGTCGACAGAATCTCTCCCGGTGTGGGAAATGGTTTTCGACACATCTTTCCTGCCAAACATCCCGCGCAAAATGACAGTTCAGTCATTTTCTCGATATCAATCCCTTGCAAAAAATCCATTCTATACACATTTCTTGAGGCGTGACTCGTGCCCATGTCCGAGACGTTGATGCCGCAAGTCGCTATGAGATGACGCAACTGAGGCATACCCAGTAGAGACAGCTTGACAATCTAGCTTGACAGAGTTTATCAGCCGGTAACCCCTTTCCACGAAGCTTTTCATTTTCATCCCAGATACAGCAATTATTAGGGCCAAATTCGACAGCGTTACCCTTAGCAACTGTAGCTCGTACAGAAAACAGGTTACAGGTGAGTTTAGGCACGCACAGCACATTATACAAGACAGCTTTCTCTGCCTCAGTTCCTGGACACAGCATATTCTTTTGAACGCGTCCAGATCCCAAAGCTTTCACAACACGGCCGTCTCCTAGGGCAACGTCAAAGCGTGCTTCTCTTTCGTCATATGACTTGATACACCCGAGTCGATCAGCTATGGATAGCATTCTCTATCCGCAGACTTAATGTTTCCAACAGACGCCACGAACGCTGCAGCATAAACACCTTCACCATCGACGTCAGAATTTCCCTGTCTGCTCTCCTCACCCTAGGCTATCTTTGCTTTGTGCCATTTATGCTTCCTGGGAAAATAATGCTGAGTATGACCGACATCACCACATCCAAAACATGTGCGCGAATCGCGTGGTGATTCGTTTGGACATTAACAGTGAATATGACCCACGTTACTGCATCCATAACATGTTGGTCGATCGCGTGACGTATTTCTCTTAAAGGCCCACGCCAGTGCTGACTTAGCTCTGCTCAACTGACACGATAGCTCAGAATGCTTCCTTTCTTCGTGTTTGAGTGCTTGACGAACATAATCCAGGCTAACGCCATCCATTCTAGCTTCAATGGCGGTGACAAGGGTTGCAAAACGTCTTGGTAAACTTCCTAACAAAGTCACAACTTGATCCTCATTAGAAATAGGGGCACCAATTGCCGCAACTTTATCAGTAATATCCTTCATCTGCTTTAAATGTCGATCAACCGATGTGCCTTCTTTCATCTCAGAGCGAAAATAATGCTTTTTCAGAAGCACTTTGTTCGCGAGAGCCTTTCGCTCGAAGTGATTTTTCAAGGCATTCCAGGCTTACGTAGGTTCTTCACACGAGGTGACCAAGTCGAGCTGGGCACTGTCAATCGCCAATACAATAATTATTGTCGAGAACGCTTTGTGTAACCCCGACTGGAAAAGTGCCTCCACCGCTACTGATCCTTCGCTTGCAAGGACTTCGCTTCGTTAGCCAATCAAATTATTTGAACAACTCTAACAAGGATTGTGATTGGCTTATTTTAGCGTGCTTTATCAGAGAACAGAGCACGGCTGACGCCACTTTTACTCGTTTGGAAAATAAAGTTTGGTTTGAAAATTCAGCCAAATGCGTGAGGAAATTATTGGATTCTTTATCATATAACAAATAAAGAAGCCTCGACTGTGCTCTGTCCTGTTGTAAAGCACTTAGGAAGCGTTAGAGCACTCAAGAAGTGGGGAAAAACACTCGACTTCGTCTCATGTTTTCCCCTACATTTCTTTTGTGCTCTACCGCTTCCTGCGCGTTTTACAACAGAACAGAGCACAGTCGAGGCTTCTTTATTTGTTAATTAGAACGACCAATATGACGTGTTCCCTCAGTAAGTTCACCATAAAGTACAACCTTGACGCATGGCCAAGCCATCGCAAAAAAGGAAGAAGGAAGAAAAAAGGAAAAAAAGAGGACATTAAATAAAGAAAAGCTGTGATTTAGCATGAAGATTACTTCATCGCAGAATCGTTTAGTCATTTTTAAAAGAAATTTCATGAAATTTATTTCCACTGGAAAATTAGCCTGAAGCGCTTGTCTAGGTACTCTGGTTACATGGCAGGTACAAGTAGACACTCGGATCTTCCTTCTGAGAGGCCTGAATTATATTAAACTTAAATTTTACGGGCAGCCAACCAGAAAACCAACTCTCCAGCCTCGGCGAGCTTAAATTTCAATATAGCCGAATCAGATTTATGTGCCTTTTCAAGATAAGAATTCAATTCACCACCTTTAGAATTATGTTTATTGTTCAGTTCAAGATTATTTATTTTCGCTAGCTCGGAAATTGATGTCCTCATTAGCAAAGTGTTCACATAGTTTATCTTGTGATAAAGCAGGCACTACAAACAACAACTAGCTTTATTTGCATGACCTTAAATACATACAGTGTTGCAAAAGCTTTAGTAACGTAAAACTAAAACAGTAACGGTTATCGTGATCATATAATTATGTTATGATATAGCAATCAAGTTACATTGGTTTGATTTGAAAGTAGAATATTGCGTAGTTCAAAGCAAGATGAAACAAATTTTGCTAATTGAATATGATTAATATAACGATTTGAAGAAGTCATAAGTTCGCCAATGGCTTGTAACGAAGATAATTGTTTAAAAGTTGGAATATGTTCTATTTTTTTATAAAATTTATTTCGTAGAATAAAGTATTTATTGCAATATATATAAAAGTGAGATTCGTCTTCAATTTGATTAGATGCACAAATAGGGCAGAGTCTGTTAACCCTTGGTATTTGATCATATCTACCAGTCTCAATCCTTAGTTTGTGATTGCCTATCCTAAATTTCACTAGTCCTTTTCTTTCGCTTAGTTTGCTTGTTAGGCCTAAATAAGAGGAGGGTGTATAATCGTTCTTAAAAGTGTTGAAAAATTTTAGTTTGATAGAGTTTTGCATGGTATGTTGCCAATATAAATATACTTTTGCTCCATTAGGCCAACATGATGTTTGATTTTAGCGTTAGTTAAGTACGTAAGATCAAAACAAGGGAAATCATAATATTCAGACATACTTATACATGTAATATTGGAATAATAATTATTTTTACCAGCGTGATGAAGATCTTACGACATGCGAAACATTTGTTTAACAATGGAGCAATTATCCTTACTTAGAAGATATGAGGAGTAATTCATGATTTTCTGATTGATAGCTAAAATGAGAGGAAACCTACCAAGGCCAGCCCTGCATGCTACATTGGATGCTTCATTGCTTACTTCTAAATAACGTTTACAGAATTGGAGATGTGTTTTTTCGATCTGGGAACTGTCCCAAGACTTGAGATCAGATTTTGCATATGCACCCCAGACTTCACTGTTACATATCAAAATTAGGGAGATCATTGCGCCGAAAATTTTATTCGCTAGGAATGGAGGTAGTTTGCTGAAATTTGTGCGTTTTCTAAGACTGAAGAGGGCATGAAGGGCCTTTTCTTTCAATTTATCAAGTGCCAATGAAAAGTTACCCGTTGAAGAAATGAGTGTTCCCAAATAAGTATAATTTTGAACAATTTCAACAGGCTCATTGTCGATATGAACATTAGACACATACTCTATACATTTCTTAGCACGTTTTTGAAAGATCATAACTTTGGTTTTTTGTTGGATTGATACTTAACATCCATGTCTTGCAATAAGATGATAGAGTGTTGAGGCAATTTTGCAGTCCTATTTTTGATCTTGACGATATGACTAAATCGGGGGTCAGATAGAATTTTTTCAAAAGAGAATGGTATGTCATTAATAAAGAGGTTGAACAGTAACGGGCTCAAAATACAACCTTGGCGTACCCCTCTTACGTATGGAAAGGGCCGTGTTTGATGTTGGCCAATTTTTATGGAACATGTAGTGTTTGAATACAAGCTCTTTATGAAATTGAAAAAACAGCCACCGATACTAATTTGTAATAACTTAAATAAAAGTCCGTCATGCCAAACTGATGTCGAAAGCTTTTTGAATTCGACAAAACAAACATAGCTTTTTTTCGTTGTGGTGATGCACGTTTTTATCTACTAGAGTTCTCAATGTAAGAACATGGTCTGCTGTTCGATTTTTGGGTGGAAAACCAATCTGGTAATTGTGCAAAATATTAAGAGAATTGACATGCTCAAGCAGTCGCTGATTTAAAATAGAACAAAATAACATTCCCAAACAGCTTGAGACACAAATTCCTCGGTAGTTTGATGGTTCATTTCTTCCTCCTGATTTATATATTGGTGTAATAAGACCGCGACACCACGTATTGGGCATTATACCTGAAGTAAGAATTGAGTTGAAGAATTTAAGATACGCGAGCATCATTTCTTGAAGACCAGGTTTGATCATTTCGTTTTTTTTGTTTTGTCCGAGAACGCCGATTTGTTATTTTGCAATCTTTTAGCGGCTATAAAAATATCATTTTCGGTGATCAAGTAGTCTAAAGAGGGAAACTGCCCTCTATGATGTTCCAGAAGTTTTAGATCATTCATTATTGACTCCTGAATAGGATTTAAAGGACTTTTCGAGTGAAGGGAACGGAAGTATGTTAACCAGTTATACTCTGACTGAGATTGACGGAATGTCGTCCCTATCTTTTCGCGTGTCATCCATTGATTTTAAACATTTTCAAAAGCGTTTTTTGTCTGTCTTCTGCATTTTCCTCTCACTCAGTGCTTTTTGAGTTGTAGTGATCACTTTTTTTCTTCTTCAGTAGCTTTTTGTATTCTGTTAAAGTATCATGATACTGCTCTCGTAAGTATGCACTTAAAGAATCTCTGTGGTTTTGGTTTGAAATTTTCCTTAGCTCGTGTTTCTTAAAGCGAGATTCTTTATCAAACCATTTTTTTGTTCGATAACGGTTTCATGTTTGTACGATTTTTTCTTATTCTCATCTGTAAGCATCTTTTAGCTGCTGAAATTAACATGTTTTCTACTTTTTCAAACGAGGTGTTGACATCTTCATTGGGAATGTCATCCTCACTGTAGTCTCGTAATAGCATTTGGAGAGCTGGTGAACGTAAGATATCTTTGAATTTTGTAGCAGAATCATTTTCCCAAAGAAACTGCATCGGAAGGCGAGACAATTGATTGTTTTCATGTGAGGAGGTAAGTTGGGAAGTGCTTGTGTCAATATTTATCCAGGTTACTATAGGACTATGGTCCGATAATGAGCATGGCTACTTGACGACAAAATTTGAAACATTGGAAAAAAGATCTTGGTCACAAATTGCGTAATCGATGACACTTATTCCGTTTCTTCCGTGGAATGTGGGTCTTCCCAAAGTATCACCGCTGACTCTTCGTTTAGAATTTTGAGATCGGCGCTTTTGCAAATATCAAGAAGTCTTTGACCATGAGAATTTAACTCGTTGTCATAACTGTTCTGTCGACTGGGACGAAATGAAGAGTCAGACTGATCATTTGTTATGATGTTATGTCCGTCGTGACGAACACTGTCTGCCTATTTTCCTGCCTGCACATCTGCTCGATTCATTTTCATAAGAAAGGTCATTCAATTTAATTTAATTTTAGAAAACATTCTCAGGGGCAGATAGAAGAGTCTGATAACTAAGCATTGGTGAAACATTTTAATGTCCCTTAAAAATGTCGGCTTTTTTAACTTGAGCGGAGATCTGACATCTCTAAAAGGTACTTACAGCCGAGAAACGGGCTATGCTTTTAGGTGATAGCTGAGAAATCTGAGAAATAACGGAATTTTGGTTTAAAGATCACAATTACTGAGTTTCCTGGTTGTGTCATAGCTATCTAAGGATAAAAGTCGAAAAATATATTGACGGAAAGCGAATACAGATAACGCGACAAAGCGAAAAGCGAAGAATATTCATGTCGAGGAAACTTACCATTTAAATAAGCACTATTTGTCCTTTTAATGCTGACTGTGGTTTCAAATGGAAATTAGAATTGATGTTTAAATAGATCAATTTGCAAACCAAAATTATCAATCAATCTTGACGACAAAGTAATCATTGTAATCAAAGCGAAACTCCGCACAGGAATTATGTGAATTATCCACATCTCCAGCAAAGATTTCTCAATTCTGTATGTGACAGACTGATGCACCAGGGCGTTTTTCCTCTTCAGCTTGTTTACAAATGTTATAGTTTTAATATCTGCAAAGTTCTAGTCAAAATGTAAGTTAACTGCGGATTGCGTAAGGTGATCTACAATGTAAAGTGTCACAAAACTGAAGCCCAAAAAAAAGGGACATTTCATTTCGGTGCAAGTTGGCCAATGAGGATTTAGTAATTTTGCCCTCTATGTTATAATCACTGATATAGCTTTCCGTTTGTAATGAAAAAACAAAATAAGAAAAAGTACACCTTGGCATGTCAATGTGTCATGTACAAAGGTTTAACAACCTTTGGTGGAGATATGGTTACCTCAACGTAATTTATTTTGTCAGAGTAAAAAGGCCGTTAACTTGTTTCCTATATAATAGTATGCATGCAAAAATTTCACCATGCTGATTGGCTGAGAACTTGTCGATTAATCCCAAACAGTGCAGAAAGTTGAAATTGAGTGCAAAAAGTTGGAATTAAAATGATTGACAGGAAAGTCGCGGAAGCCCAACCAAACAAAATGGCGGGCGGCTCAAAGAGAAATATGACGATATTTTAATACAGAGTTTGAAGAAGAATGCTATGAACAAAACACCCTACAAAGCTCAAATAACTAGGTAAAAGTCTGGAAGTCTTTGGCTGCTCAAAAGGGCTATGACGAAGGTATTGAAAAGAACGAACCGGGGGTCCCGAACAAAATCCTCAAGTAATTTTACTTAACAGTTTGTAACAAGGACAGGGACGATTACGAACCTGATAGCCCTCGTGTGATGGTTAATACTGAATTCATCGAGAATCCCGACCAAAACTCGCCAGTCCGGACTATCCGCAAAGCCCAGAAGCTTCCTTCCAACAGTGTTTGCTACTGGAGGTGATAGATGTCTCGTTATAATCTTCAAACAGTTTCTGTCGCGTCGTCCTTCCGAAATACGTACAACCGGTCCACTTTATCTGTCTTGTATGTCAAATCCATCCTCGCAAGTTTGGTACAAGCGACAGCCGATGGGAGTGAACAAGCTCAACGACATGATGAAGGCCGTAATCAAAGGAATGACCCTGGAAGATTCATGGAAAACCTTTTCCAACCACAGCGCCAGGAAAACAGTAGTAAAGGAACTAAAAACAGCAGGCCTGGAGCGAAGTTCAGTCGTAAAAGTAGCGGGCCACCGAAACGAGAAGTCACTGGATGACTATGACGAAGGAGATGAAAATGAGCAGCGACACTCGCAGCAACAACTTCAACAAAGCAGGTTTTGCCGGTCAGATGCCAAGTTACATCTCTGGCCAGAATGATCAGCGTCAGTCTTTTATGAACATGAACCATTTCCACCAGTGTCAAGTCACTTTCAACATCGGAAGCACAGCAGCTCCTGAAAAGCCACAGTCAGCTCCGGCCTGAAAAGCCACAGTCAGCTGCACCGCATGGCGTGGACAATATTTCTAACTGATCAGTTCAGTTTTGGAAAAACTTCAATTGTTGAACATGTTGATCTTAATTAGAATCGACTGCAAACATTATCAAGTGAACCAGTTTTGACGTCTTTTCAGTCCGCCTTTTTCTTTGAGGTTCCCAAATTGAAAACGCTTTAGAATGATGGATGCTTCCAGAATTTGATCTTTGTCGATTGAACGATATTTTTGGTCGGTACTTTGTTTACAAGTTTTGGCATGTCAATCAAGGCTGTCATTAATCGACCAATAATGTTAATGTAGGTGGGACCAGTGAGCCGCGACACGAAATCAACACGATCAAAGAAGAATCAGACTCAAATTTTTGCATGTATATTATTAACAAGTAATCCAATGATTTTTCTCGTGTAATTTGGAACAAATAAGCACTCGTAAATTTTAAAAAGACTACAAAAGACTACAAATTCCACGAGCCCATAGGGCGAGTGCAATTTTTTGTAGTCTTTGAAAAATTTACTTCTGCTTATTTATTCCAAATAGCACTCCAAATCATTTGATTACCTATACAAATAACTTTCTATCTCTTTTAGACATTACCCGCAAGATTAAGTAAAGAAAACGATGTTTCCCTTTGATGACAACAATTATTGCGAAGATACAAGAGACGCAGCTATCGTTTACAACATGCCAAGCATCAGCGATCTCGTCATCCAGATACTTTTGATTTGCAGATTCATTCATTTCAACATCCATTTTAATTCACATTTCAACTTAACGTAAACGTCATCAGGACAATCGACATCGATTGGACATCGATTGGGTGGAAAGCCTCTCTTTGACATCAATATTCTCCGCTTTAGTACACTACCATTGAAGGCTCTCGTGTTCATTCCTGGTGTATTTGTTCTCCGTGGATATATTTTGGACGTTTATAGCCTCATATATCTGTGACACAAGCAGGACAGTAATTGTGATCGTTAAAATCAAAAGACGAAAGCAGTTATCCCGACACAAGTGTGTTTAAATCATGTTATACGCAGTCGCCATCGTATTCATCGTCAACTTCGCACTCGAGGCAGCCGTCATCATCATTGGGAACGCGTTCACTATTTTTGTTTTCAAGACTCAATCTGGACTCCACCTTAAACGAACTTGCCTTCTTCTGATCAACCTGGCCGTCGCTGATCTACTCGTAGGCGTAGGAGAAGTTGTAGTCCTAGTAATTCACAGAATTCCGAGAAGTGATATCAGAACTTTGACTGTTTGGTAGTCCGTTCAAGCCTTTGGTTTGTGCGTGTCGGTGATGTTTCTCGCCGTTTTATCGATGGAACGCGTTTACGCCGTGTTTTGGCCACTGCGTCATCGCGTAACAAGCGCTCGAGCTTACATTTTCAGCATCGTTATCGTCTGGGTAATTGGGTTATGCACCACAGGTCTGTCTTTTTTAACAGTATATCACGCAGATGTGGATACCGTTTATGCCGTGGCCACTGCTGATTTTCTCCTTTTTATTTCACTCGTCATTATCTGCGCAAGTTACTTATCTATTCGTTCGCGACTGTACGCTACAAAACCTGACTTACAAGACGGCCAAAGAAGATCAACGCGCGACCAGAATATACGACTTTCAAAGACATTTTACATAGTTGTCGCTGTGTCGCTCATCTTTTGGTCGCCTAGTTTCGTAGTGTACACCATCAACGCATTTTGTTGGCAGTGTTTTTCTCCGACGTTGCTGTGGTTTGGCCAAGTTCTACAATTAGCAAATTCGATGGTGAATCCGTTCGTGTATAGCTTTAGGATGAAAATATTTAAAGATGCCTTGAAAAAGTGCTTGAAAAAGCGCGATGATTTAAAACCTGTTACCCTCCGAGTGCAAAACGCACCCCAAGAATTTACCACGCACTTATAAACTGAAAACTGGGCTTGAAAAACGTCCGTACAGAACTTTATTGTACACTTTGGTTGTGTTGCCAGTGATATTCGTTTGTATAATTTGCTGTCGATTATCTTTATTGAACACTCGTCATCCAAAACATTGACTGAATTAATTAAAAGCTTCTAATCCGAACGTGAATGAAAAACTGAAACATTTAGCTATGTGCCGCTTTAGGTTAAGCCATTTTACAAGAAAATCAGTTATCAGAGAAATCAAGGTTAATTCAGAAACTTCGAGCAACTCGTCAATCTTAAAAAATTCTGCTGATTGCAACCTTTGCAATGGATGGTTTTTACCTCTTTATTTATTTGTCTTTTTATCATCTCGGCAAGTGAGAGGCTCATGAGTTTTCGTTGAAGCTTGTGGCTCATGTTTAAACTCGTTTCCGCTCCCTTTCGTGCCCCCAAGCTCCGAGAATGTTTTTTAAACATGAGCGGAATTGAATGAGCCGGATTATAAAAATTATCTACGGCAGATGAGCATTTCGTGATATTGCTATCACGTGTACTAGATTACAGGATAGTGAGGACGTCAATTCACGATTATATCAAATCTTCAAGGCACATGTACTGGAAATAAATAGTGCTGAACCGGACAAAAGAAAAAAGTAATGGTTATGATTAATTAAACTTTAATTCAGACTTTATTTATCCTCGGCAATGTTTATAGCCGCACAAGTGCTAGTGGGGCCGAGCAAACTACTGAAACAAAAAAATTCATATTGAACATAACATTGTTAAGAATCCCAATTGGCCGGAGGCAGGTAGTGATCAGAGCGGGACTCCAACCCGGAACCGCTGGATTGCGAGTCCGACACGCTGACTACTCGGCCACGCCGCCTCCTCCTATGATGGTGGCAAAACAAGTTCTGATTCCAGTGATGATAATACTTGGGAATTTGACCTGAATGAATGAATTGTTTATAACATTGCCAATTGGCAATGGCGAAGTCAAGTTAACAAGGCTCACGCCTTGAGAGCGAATCATTTGATTTATGATGCTACGTTGATGGCGCGGCTGCGATAGGTAGATATAGCTTAATAAAAAAAATTGACAACCGATGAATTTGGTGAAATTAATAACATCCTTGTTGCTAGCTTTAAAAAAATAGTTTTGCAATCAAGTAATGTGGCCATAATCCGTATGCTAAAATACTGATTTTCTTCATTTTGTCCTTTAATGTGTGTAAATGCCACGTCGACGCTATGCCAGAAGAATTTAAAAGCGGAGGTTTCATTCTGAAAACGCATCAAATATTTTCCGTCCACGTTACGCCGGAAACTGAAAATTTTATAACGCAACAACCATTGGTCATTTTGGATTTGTGTTTGAGTAAAACTCGAGCAGGGGAATCACGTGATTATCGTAATGTCATCGTTTTCGAAAAGCTTCGTTTCAAAACTTGGTTTTCCATCCACACTAAAACGGCGGCGTTTTTATTTAATTTCTCCAGTTTGAAGAGCGTTTTCGAAAAGCTCTGTTTTCATAACGGATCAGTGTGAACGGTGCGCCTAACCGGAAAAACAGAGCTCCGTTTTCAAATTTCTGCGGCGTCTATTATGAGTTCTGATTGTCCAAAGCTCTGGTATATCAGTAGCAGTAATCACAATTTAGTTTTCTGATATCCGGTTAGGAATCTTAAGCAATGACGACAGCGACGCCAAAGACGACGCCTAGTAAAAAATGGATTTATATTTTACCTTCGAATTTCGCAATTCAGCTGGGTCTGTTCGGTTCACCGATCGCCCTGAGAACCTGCTCAAACTGAACACATATTGCCAGTGATCATTTCCAAAAGAAAAGATGAAAAATTTGCCCTCTAGGCCCACGTTCTTCTAAATACGTAGAACTCAGCATTTCACGTTGTTGTTTTGCAGAACCCGGCTAAGAAACGAACATAGTTTTTTGTTGTGTAGCGTTAAGGTTTTCGCTTTCGTTGCCGTCGACGTTTGCTTAAGCTCCTTTTTAGAAAAACACAACGTCAACTTGAACAGAAATCAATGTTATAGTATTCCACTTTTTGGTGTTCAATATTGTGGCACGTTGGATCTCACTCTGCGGCTAGGTTACTTATGGAATGAAACTTTAGCATTCTACGTATAAAGTAAAGCTTGGTCTCTCTTAGACACTTCCCCCGAGACTCAATAAAGGGACGGATGTTTGCACTTTGATGACAACGATTATTTTGTCGCCTGGACATCATTTCAACACCTAGTTTAATTTACATATATAGCGAAAGTGCACATCATCAGAAGCAAATAGTCTTAATTAAAATAAAAAACGTTTCCTTCACATTAATATTCTTCGCCTTATACCCTGCCTTTTAAGGCAATCACTTTTATTATTTGCATTTGCTCTCCTTCACTAAAAACCTTTCTGATCTTTAAACCTCAGACATCTAAATGATAAAAACAGGAAAGTAATCCTTGATCTCTGAAATCAAACGAAGGAAGGCAGTATCCCAAAGCAAAGACGATACCATGTTAAACGCAACCATCGCCACTGCATTCATCGTCATTCTCGCACTCGAGGCAGCCGTCATTATAATTGGGAACGTGTTCACCATTTTTGTTTTTAAGACTCAATCTGGACTCCACTTGAAACGAACTTGCATTTTTCTAATCAACCTGGCCGTCGCTGATCTGTTTGTGGGAGTAGGAGAAGTCGTAGTTCTGATCACCCACAAAATTTTGGGATCAGAAATCGGATTGCTAAACCTTTCTTTTACTTTTCAAGCTTTTGGGTCGTGTGCTTCGTTGATGTTTCTGGCTCTTATTTCGCTTGAACGCGTTTACTCCGTGTTCTGGCCACTGCGTCATCGCGTAACAAGCGCTCGAGCTTACATTTTCGGCATCGTTATCGTCTGGGTACTTGGCTTATCCAACGGTGGGCTAAATATGACAACAGTATTCCACTCACAGGTAGACAGCATTTATGCTACAGTCGCCGGTGATTTATTACTTTTCTTCTGTCTGGGTGCCATCTGTGCAAGTTACCTATCGATCCGTTCTCGACTGTACGCAACAAAACCTGAATTGCAAGCCTCCCATAGAAGATCAACGCGGGAACAGAATTTGCGTCTTTCAAAGACATTTTACATAGTGGTCGCTGTGTCGCTTATCTTTTGGTTGCCTGGTTTCGTGGTGTACAACATCAGCGCATTTTGTTGGCAGTGTTTTTCTCCAACGATACTTTGGTTTGTTAATGCTCTACACTTAGCAAATTCTATGGTGAATCCAGTCGTATACAGTTTTAGGATGAAAATATTTCAAGATTCTTTGAAAAAGTGCTGGAAAAAGCGCCGACAAAGCATCGCACTAACAGCTCTTCCCGTGAACAGGCAATGAGGACGCTAGATCTTTACTATTTTGTCACGATTTTCAACGAATGCTCAATGCTGTTAGTCCTCAGATCACGCGACTTTCTCACCCCTGTGGCAGCTCCTGTATTCTACACACTGTTTTCGACAGATTCTGGTAAATTTTAACATGCAATCAGTTCTCTTTTAAGCCGTAATCGTTCTTTATAATAATTGTTTTTTAGTGAGTGGATTAGACAGGTAAATCTACTTGTTTGAGGGTGTTTTTTTAAGGGTAAAAAATTGGCCGAGGTTGCAAAAGCGAGACATTCACTTTCTTCAAATAAGATTTTACAGGCGTGATATGAGTATAATATATCTTTTTTTTTTTTAATTTGCAGTCTTGAGAGCCTCATTGTAGTTTTCAGGAGATATTGGTCTAAAAAGTGAAAATTTTGATGTCAAGAATAAGAATAAGATTTTTGATATCCAATAAACACAAGTAGTCACCTCGTCGCTATGGTAATTCCACCTGCTGTTTTGGAAGGTTCATTCTCAAACTCATGGATAATTCATCAAGTTTAAACAAAGGAAATCATGACCGTGACGGTGTTTGGATATCTGATCTTAATTAGCATAGATTTTTTAGATCTTATTTCTCCGTTTTCTCCTTAGTTTTAGTTTCGATTGAGAAGATATATCAAACACTCAAGAGAGTGTTTGACCACATTTTCAAACGTCTCGAAGTTCGTCAAAAATACAGCGCTACGCTTCGTATTTTCCACTCTCTTCTCGGCGTTTGGAAATGTAGTCTTTAGTGTTTGATATATGACTTGAATTAGTTTTAGACAGAACTGCTCTGAAAGCAATAGGCCTAAAGACATTACTTGTAAACTCAGTAACAGAGTAAGCTGGACCAGTTACAAAAGATAGTATGATCTAACTTATTGTGTGTTGATTTTCTCGCTCGCGAAATTTGTGTATTAGGTATCGTGGTACATCTACTGTCGATACCCGTCATTTTCACGACATTGGAGCATAAACTAACGTTCTTAGTGTGTTTGCTGAAAGCCATTTGTATTTATACAAGAAGACGATAAAAGCTGCTGCGTCAATCACGGTGACGTCCAACTTTCCTTGTGCTTTACATTCTGTCTTTGTACAGCTCCATCATCACAATGATGGCTAAAGACAATTTTCCAAAAGTGGAAGACTTATAGTATTTCTCCCGAACTTTTTTTGAAATTAAAACACAGAAAGTGCGTCAGAGTAGAAGTAACAGTTATGGAAACTGTAAGATTAAAAACTATTAGCCACGAGTAGTCCTTGGTAGTTACTCAGCTTTTTATACTTTAACGAACATTCATGTACCTGTGGCTTTCTATTGTTTGCCAAATACCATCGAAAAACAGTTACGCTTGGCAAAAATTCGTAAAAACGGTTCCGTTTTGAATGGACTACATCCTCGGAGACCCAGGGGCTACTAGCCGGGACGAAGCGATATTTTCGGGCGAGCGAAATTTTCGGGCGAAAGTTTACTCCAAGTGCTGAAGAGCTCCTGGGAACTTATTCTTACCGAACCAGTTCCAGAAGTGGAAGAATTCCGTCCCTCTGATTGGCCAGAAAAGAAAAATATTTTTCTGGCCAATCATAGGGATGGAATTCGACCAGAGAAAAGAAAAAAATATTTACAAGCAACACGATTTCCTGATCAAACGCCGCTGCCACTCTATTAATTAATCCTTATCTTTATTTCCACATAGAGAAAGGGGCCATTATCGTTAAAGACATGTTTACCATTACTGTCTTCTGGAATCAGAGACCGGCGTCATCCAAGACGACCGTTTTTCTTGGATCAGCCGCGACGTTTCTTATTTAGTCGTTGGAAAAATAAGACCTGTAGGTTTAGAGGATAAAATGTCTTACCATGAAAAGAAAACTGAAGTAATCCAAAAACGTTTGTGGACATTCAAGATGTTCGGCTCGAGTACGTCTTGGTTTCCTCTGACTCGCTCTCACTTTGCTGACGAGTGAAAATAGAACTCTTATTTTCCTATTTTCTTCATTGGGAAAATGTGATTTGGGTCACTGGGACTGCGGAGACCACAATCAAAAGTGGGAATGAAAATGGGATCTAAGCAAAAGCTGGGCTAGAAAATGGGATTTTTACTCGAAATATTTTTCGGAATTAAGATATCGATTTCGCCACACTAATAGTAAAGACAAACCACCTGGAAACTGATAGTCTGCACATCAGTGACTGAGGAGGTGTGAAAAGAATTGCATCTTAACCCGGACAAAGTAGATCTTAACGATGATCAAAGTTCTCCTTATTCTAACAAAATCGGCTGCATTTCATTTCCTTTCTATCTTAAATACATTCAATAATACAAACCTACGACTTTCCCAAACGAATTTTACACTATATATCAAAATTCAATTAAATTTTGGTCACGCGACAGAACATAGCTTAGTTACCATAAATATCCATTACACCAGTCCATCTTTAATGATACCTCTTTGAATGCTCAACTGGCTGACAGTTCATCAAGCTGGTCCTTTATCTCAAATGTGATTGGCTGAGAAGAGTTTAATTTTTGGTCCCATTAGCGCAATTCGAAAATTTGTGCAACTAGTAAAATCTAGCACAATTTCAATATTGCCATGGCTTTGGAAATATCAAAGCATTCATCAAACATGAGACAATGAGATGCTCTGAGTCAAACGCTTAATTAACACGAACAGGAAACAGGTCGATGTGACTGTGGCATCAGGCGAAATGAACAATCAAAGAGATGTTGAGCAAACTCAATGTAGCAAGCTATATGCTTCTCAAACTCATTAATAATTCATAAGGTCAACTACTAACCACAAGATGTATACCACATCACGTGCATGTGTTTGGATACCCAATGAAAAACAGTATACCACTCTCCAGTGAGAGTGGTATATACCACTAAAATATGCACAATGACAACTTGCACAAAATCAATGAATATTTATTACTCAGAAATAAGCTTTTACAATGTGTCTCCTTTTGTTTTCAAAGTCACACCCATTCGCGTTGCTTCTTTCATTTCTGCATCCAAAACACGCCGAAATGTCACAAACCTAAGAAAGCGAAAGAAAAAAAGTAGTATTAAAAACAATGCACACAAGTAGTTTACGCGAACCAAATTTTATCTCCAAAAAATGTAACTTACCTTCGGTCGGACATGTCCAAAGGGTTCAATGCAGCACTTTCATTTACATCAGAAAGGTGGCGCTTCAGTCCGCAAATAATCGAGTACAACTAACGGGAAGGATAACGTTCCCCAGAAGAATTGTTTACTTCTTGAACGAACTTCGACAGCGAGTAGTTGAGACTGCATGCAGGCATATCTGTAATGGCCGTTTCCAAAGTTTGCACTCTTTCTTCAATTCAAAGTCTTTCGTGGTAAAAAGACCGCCGGGTTCCAAAGTACAGGACTTCACTAATCGATGCGGTTTCCATTCCTCGAAAACCTTACACGACCATTTGGCTTAACAAGCTGTTGATTTCGGTACTGCATTATCAACACTTTTCTTCTCATCCTCCACACTTTTCGGCTACCGAAATCTCTCGAACGACTTTCTTGCGATATACATCCTGACTGAACGACAACTTGTAAATGCTGGCAACCGCAGCAACTTTCACATCTCAGAATAAATTAAATCGCACCATAAGTGCAAATTAATTACGCCGGTAAAAAATATCATTGATATTGAAATTATCGAGGAAGGAATGTTAGACAGCAAACAATTCTAATTGGAAGTCTTTGTTTATTATTTCTTTAAGAGTGATCATGAGAAGTTATTTCCAAAACTCGTGCTTCGTGTTTCATCGGGGCATCCAAACACCTCGAAACAATAAAAGCACTCGGCCTGCGGCCTCGTGCTTTCATTTGTTTCTCGGTGTTTGGATACCCCGATGAAACGCTCGCTCTCGTTTTGAAAATAGTACTTCACAAACTTTAGCCTCAGATTTCCATACTTTGAGCATAGTTAATAGAGGGGAATGGTTATGAAGCCAGCTCGGCAAACATCAAAGGGGCAAACAAAGATGCCAAGATTTATGTTGGAAGTACAACGACCGTGCACAATCCTTTGTTTTGCGCTCATACACAAGGCATGAATTACGTGACCAAAACGTTTCTATTGGTTAGTTCCTCGGTCAGTAGTAAACAGCCATTGTGTTTTGTGCTCGTTCAAGGCTAGAAAAAGGAACAAAAACATACAACAAAGAACTTTGTCGAGTTTCATGACCATTCCACTCTACTAACCATGCTTTAAGTCAGAGGATTTTACCTTTATTCCTAGGGGAGGAGGCTTTTAAGCCTGGTCTGCTCGAGCAATTTTCATACGGTAATTTTTATTTGACAAATATATTTGATCGTGTAGATGGCACAGCAAATGTTTGTCAACATTTCAAAGCAGGTTAGTGCTCCAGTAATGACTTTGGACAGCAGAGATAATCGGAAACATGGCGGGGCTGCTAGTCGCCCCACCAAACAAAAAAAATATGGCCCGTACGAACATATTTGCCGCATTTTATGTGACGAGTCGTGTTCACGAGCTATTTTTCGTATGTGACAGCATTTATTTCTCACATGAAAACTACCAGGCCGGCTTTTCAGCAAATATATTTGTCATATAAAAATTGGCCAATTTTCCTCGTCCACATGAACAAATAAGAACTAGGGGTATCGAATGGTCTTTGCGAGCATTTGTGAGTATTTGCGAGCATGCGAACAGTGCGTTTGTTTTTGCATGCAAGAGCAGTGATCAAATTTGTCTTGCGAGCAGCGAGCAGCGAGCACTTCTTCTCTTTTATTAAAGGGAAACGTTGTTTTGCGCCAAGCAATTTAGCTGACACCTCCAAACCAGCACTAACAGGCGCAGAGCTAGGCAACAAAAGATCTTATCGCAGTTTAACCATTCTCGTCAGCTTACAGCCAGTATGCCTTGTTTGATGCCAAATTAGACTTTTTGAAGTTAAAAATGGTAGACGTACACCAAACAGTTGTCCCCCAACCTGGGGTGCTGGGGGGCGTTCAACTGTCTGGTGGTGTTCCAATACTTTTTTTCCTTATAATCCCTCTTTAAACTTCCGAAAACTTCACTTAAATCCAGGGGGACCCCCACCTTAAGCCAGCCAGTATCTATCCACGAGAAGAACCTAAAAGCTACCAGACCCCAGAATCCGAGCATGGAAGCAGTTTCAAAAAATTTGCGAGCACGAGCAAGCGAGCACGCATCTAATTTTAGCGAGCTATTAGAGCAAAGGCCCAATTTCGCAAGAACTTTTAAATTGAATGGAACCATATTCGATACCCCTAGGCATTGTCAATCAGAAATTGGCATATAAAAATTCCTCGTGTAGACCAGGCTTTATTTTATACTCTGAGCAAGACTCTTTTTTTCAACTCCACCTCGTGCGGGATATGTCTTAATGGCTTGTTTGCTTTCTGGCCGAGACGATGGCAGATTGTGGCATGATTCTGGTCACTGACAAAACTAAAAACACGAGAGGAACATGAACCGCCTCAGCCCAAGACCACCCGGTTAATACAATGAATTTTGTGGACAGCTTAATCATCACATGAGTCAAGATGACGTTTTGATCAATTGCCTCGAAGACGGTTGATGATGATTGATAAAAATAAACAACTGCGCGGGTAATTTAAATGATAATTTCACTTTTGGAAAGAAAGTTTCATTAACAACAAGCTACTTTAACAAACAGCTGGACACTGCTTGTACTGTTCCCAAATACGTTTAAATTCCGAAAAATATCTCACAGCGTCATCTTAAGGACATCAATCAAGATGAAGAGAGCTGCTGTAGTTTTTGGCATTCTGACAATTTTCCTCTCCTCGCTATCTATTGCAGAAGGCGTTCGACGTCGGAAGAAAGGCGACGATGGAAGAATGACAATGGTAAAGTAACGCTTAAATTTCCAAAAGTCACCAGTTAAGTTTATGACAAAGTTGGACAGGCTTAGGTTTACACTTGAGTAACATTAAAATTACAACTAAAACGTCCTCATGTCATTTCACCGCTTCTTTTTGGACTGCGAGCTCTCTACCCTCCTCAGATATGATAAAATTCTTTTGGAGGTATAAGGGAACAATCTATTTTATTTCGATTTATTTTCTAGAGGTCTGATCTCGATAATAATTTTGGCGATGGTGACGTTAAAGGATTCTTTCCGGACAACAACGGCAAACGAATGGAGCAGGTAAGTTTTAAAATATCACTCAGCTGCGCCTAATTCGCTTCTTGTTTTGTTTTGTTTTGATTTGTTTTTGCTTGTTTTTCGTCTTTACTTAGTCGGTATACTCCACTCTCACAGTTCCTCTCCGGCAACATGCATATACTACTACCGGCGAATGGATTGGCATTCCATCCAATGTGGAGAGGAAATACTCCTAGTCCCTTAATGTTACAGAAACCGGGTATACTCCAGTGTTTTGGACTACTTGGCCCAACGTAGATTTTACCTAATATCCTGCGAAATTTTTTTAAAGATTAAAAACATTCGACTCTGATTTCGAAAAAAAAAATTTTTTCGAGCATTTTTAAATAGGTTGCTCCAAAAATAAGTTTGTTATGGCGAGCATCAAATGTATAGATTATAATCATACCGAGGAGTCTGCCAACAGTTCAAGTCTTAAAAGAACTTCAAGTCCTCTAAGAGTGAAAAACACAAATTTAACTGAACCGTGAGAGATGGCCTGTGCGTTCCATTATCCAGTAAAAACTGGTAAACATTTCTTTCCAGTTTTTGTTAACCTATTGAACTGTTTTAAGTTTTCTTTCGTTCTTTTTTACTTTTTAGCAACAGTTTGACCAGGAGTTTAGAAGAAACCTCTGCTTGTCTGCCCGTGAGCTGGACTGCGAAAGAGAACTTCGAGATCAGTGAAGATCTGTCGTTGATCACCCTTTACAATCCCAAAAGCGCGGGAAACTTTGTCAGTTTACAAAATGGGACTGTGCACTCTAGTTATATTAAACCGAAGCAAAATAAAAAATGATTGAAACTCCTACGATCCGTATTTTTGTTCATGTTGTTCTTATTCTGATGTACTAATAACACTTTGTTTGAGGACTGATGTCCATTATCACATATGAAAATATACCATCTCCCCTTTCTCCCACGACTATTAAATAAACGTTTAACTGATATGATTTCGTTTAAATTTCTCGTTGAGTTTGCTGAATTGCCAGGTTATGATTCCGCGGTACACAGATGATGGAGGGATTACTTTGTTCAAGTCTACCATATTGTCCACTAATTATAGTTTTTTCTTCGCATTTCTTCACCTCGCAGTTCGAATTTTTATCGATATTTCCTACAGCCCTGATTAGGACTCTTTACAGTACATGGTAAGTTATTTTAGCCCCCTGTCACCTCGCCCCCCCCCCCCCCCCTCCTAGCACGGCAATTTGACCAGTTGCCAAACAGTTATACCGTGGCGTGGATGGAGTAAGAGATTAGCCCAAACTGAGCTGTTGCACTCTTGAGCGAAAAGAGCTACTATATGTCTAGCCACAGACAAAAAACAGTGTCGTATGTTTAGGCCATTACTTATTACGATCACGGCTAGATGGTTCAGGGTTTTATAGACAGACCTCTTTTAGAGTAAAACCCCTGGTAATACGAACAACTGACGGTCAGTCTTTAATATTAGGATGTCTTTTTAAACTGAAATTGAAATTCATCGCATAAAAAACTGGTTCATGGACAAAAGCATTTAAATGACAAAAGCAAGATATTATAAACTTGCCTCAATACGCTGATAATCAAGAAGCTGGTTACATCTTTGACGATTTATAGATGAACAATAGTTCAGTTTTCGCTAATGTTTTGCATTGTTCTTGGTCAAAATGGCATCTTATGAAACGTGACGAAAGATGGGAATAGTCTTGCAATAAGGAAGCCGGAATTGTTACTCGGGCTTCCGTAGGAAGCCTGAGTCAGAAAATGCAAGCCGTTCGTCGTTGTCGTCGTCGTCGTCGTATTTGGTCGCCAAATGGGGGTCATGGTCCCAGGCGTTCCTAGCGTAGTGCGTGGAAACTGGGGATGAGAATGCGACAGCTCTCGCTCTTCGTGAACAACAATGTGATTCTCTACTTGCACAAATCCCATAATAGACCTTTTTTAGCCCCCAAAATTTGCATAATCATTGTTTGCAATTTCTCCTGGGACATAGAGATGTCTCAAGAGAAATCTAAAACAATGCCTATGTTAATTTTTGGGCGGTAAAAGAGGTGTATTATGGGATTTGTGTAGGTAGAAAATATACTGAATGTTGTGTTTTGTGGGGAAAGTTTGGGAAAGACGCAAAGAAGATGTCGTTCGTTTTCGGAACAGGTTGGCCCACGGCCACGAATTATATTGCTTGAAAGCCTGCCGGATAAGCAAAGTTCATGCTCGTTCTCTCGAGGTAACAAAGGAGCCATTTACAAGTTCGAACTACGAAAACACAGACAAAACAATCAAATTATGATGCGGAGACGAACAACTCGCCGGGATGTTGAAAAATCAAAGAATCGTCGTAAGCAGAACTTGGAAGATGAGACAAACAACATGCCATTGGATAAAGAGGATACACAACGAAGCAACTTGAATAGTAAATATCTATAAAGCGTTACTCTTTGTGTTGAAAAGTATCCTGATTCTTTGATTTGTTTTTACCCGGCAGGCGGGAAGTGTTTTCAAAAAGCTAGATACCTGGCAGTCTCAAATTATTATAAAATTTCCGCGGAATAATTCAATCAATTCTAAGTAGATCCGCCGTCACTGGGTAGGTTTTGGTGTAAACAATGTCACGCAACTTGTAGCGGACTGTCGTCATGTTGCGTTGGAAATGTATTGGTATTTCTACACAGAGATCGAGCATTTTCAGCAGGTTTAAATGGAAATTTTGGTGGAAAAACGGAAAGAATTTCCGACTGCCGGGTATATATAGATGGTTTTCACTGTCACGCAACGTAAAAATAAATCGAAAACTATTCAGTGGATAAAGTCAAAAGTTTTACTATTGTAGGAGCCAGGTAAAGAAGACACTTCTCCAAGTTTTGGGTCTCTGCGTTTTCCCAAACTTCAGATATTCCTCAAAATGCTTTGCGCAAATTTACAGAGTCCAGTATGGAGTCCATTATTTTCCGGCCGCCATGTTGGCGTAGAGCTCCACCAACCTGGCGGCCGGAAAATAGTGCAAATATCTGGAACTTCCTTTGGCTATCTAGGTGATTGATTATCTCAACTGAACCAACAAACATTTCCACAAGCACTTTTCCTAACACAACTCCTGAAAAGGCTAAAAATCACTAGATAAGTGTATATTTTTCCACAAACGCGATCGGAGCGGTATGTCACGCACCGCCAGCTGAAAAGTTGTAAACAAATATCAGTTTAGATCCCCTTATGCCTTATGAGGATAAAAATTTTCGTGGCTCTTTAGTTTTGGATTTTGGAACTTGATGACGTCACGTGAAAACGATCTACAGTTTTTTTTTGTGCCCATGAGTCACGAAAAGTTCGAACAACTTGCAAACCCAAGTCATTGAATAAAATAGCTTGGTGTTTATAACCAAAGATCAAAATACCCAAATACTCCCAGGAGGTTTCAAATAATTTCAATTTTGTGGAAATTGATTATCTGTGAATTTTTGACCGCCGGGTAGCTATGTACGGGTCCGCAAATGATCCCAGGACCGTAAATGATCCCGGACCGCAAATGATCCCCAAATTGGACCGCAAATGATCCCGGACCGGAAATGATCCCCATGTTGGACCACAAATGATCCCGATCAAAAAATAAGGAATGGCATGGATGGTGGGATGGTGTAAATAGGGAATTGGCGTACGTGAATACCGATGTTTTCATTAAAGCCATCTTATAATTATACTGGCTTACAACTTGCTTTTTTTTCATACTTTCGACTAAATTTTGTCGCTAACTACGATGTTATGAATATCACCACTCAATCATCAAAACACGACTTGGCTTGCATTTCTTTGCAATTCTCAGTAAAATGATGATCAATGCAACATACGCTACATATCCTCCTTTGTTAAACATTGATAATTCGGTGTTATAGTTAAATCACATTTTATCAGCCATTAGCGCCACTCGTCTGAAGTTTTAAACTAAAATCTAACCATGAAGCAACTATTAATGAAGACGCTGCACCTGAGTAGACCTACAAGCCTACAACGCCGGCTACAACGCTTCATTACTCTGTAAAACACCTAGTGGTCCCCGGGTAGCACTGGAAATTTGAACAAATTTGTTTTGTAACTTTTCCTTGGTCGTGTTTTGGCTTTAATTCCTCGGAAATGACTACTCGAGAATTCTAAGAAGCCAAAATTCCAAGCTATAATTATGAACTTCAGCTTCATGACCACGTAAGGCCAAGGCTTGCGCTTCGTTTTGACAATTAGCTGTTTGATAGATGTTTGATACTATCGCCACCGGGATTTCCAGAATGTTTACAAGTATGTATTTTTCTAAGACTTCTAATTCAATAGATCGTCTTCACGCGACATGTTTTTATCCTCATCAGGCGTAACAGGCGGTATACCTATATCTGTTTACAATTAGCGTGCTTCGTTTGGAAACCAGAGCATTTTGAATTTCAGGGTTATGGAGGTTGCGTGACACAAGGCTACGATCGAGTTTGTTGAAAAATATATCTCATGATTTTGAGCCTTTTTAGAAGTTAGAGCATTAGAAAAAGGGCTTATGTTATTGCTTGTTTGTTTAGTACTGATAATCAGTCGCCTAGAAAGCCAAAATAAGTTCCAGATTGTAAACTATATTCCGGCCGCCATATTGGTGTACCACAGATGTACACCAACATGGCGTTTTCTTACTGGGCAGTGTAAATTTCTGGGAAACATTTACGACGAATATCTGAAGTTTGGATAAACGCACAAGCTTAAAACTTGGAGAAGTGCCTTATTTAGTTATCTTCTATAGCGTACATTACAATTTCTTAGCTTTTTCCATTGGCTGGCTTTCGATTTATTTATTTATTTTTTTTTTTTATTGCGTGACAGCGAAAACGATCTGTACCCTTCGAAGAACAAAACAGCAACTGTGGATTTTTTTTTTTTTAAATGATAAAATATGTTTTTTAGTTCATTATTTTTGTACATGTTCTCACCTTCCTCTGATATAAATCCATGCCATTCCTTATTTTTTGATCGGGATCATTTGCCGTCCAATATGGGGATCATTTCCGGTCCGGGATCATTTGCGGTCCAATTTGGGGACCATTTGCGGTCCGGGATCATTTGCGGTCCTGAGATCATTTGCGGACCCGTACAGCTAGCGTTTTGAACAACCTTGCCCGTGAGTCAATATTTTTGTGGTATGGCTAAGAGAATTCCTCCACTAGAAAACCAAAAGATTATTTAGAGTCGCTTGGCATTTCTGGAAAAAATATTTTCATTGTGGACTAAATGTCAAAACATCGAGATTTTATAGTAACTCCAAGCTCGAAAATTTCCTCGACTACACAGCCAAAATAACACTTGAAATCGCTTGACATTTCGAAACAAAGATCTATTATTCTAAGTAATGAGTTATTTCGTGGAAATTCTATAATAATTTGAGACTGCCGGGTATCTAGTTTTCTGAAAACACTTCCTGGCTGCCGGGTATCTAGACTCAATGTAAAGTTTTTATTGTGTTCAATACGGTATGAAACGGTACGAAGCCCGAGTAAACGCTCTTAGAGCGTCTAGTTTAGAGAGTCTAGTTTGCTCATAACTTTCTTCACTTTATAATCCAATTATTCATTGCAGTGAGTTATTTTTTTCATAACGGTTCATTGGCCGGTAATGCAACATCTGAATAGAGCTGTTTTGCAGGTAAGATCTTTTTTTTAACTGTTGTTTGGTTCAACGGCGCTATAAACACGCAAGATACAGGAAAAGCTTAAAAGGGCAGTTTCTGTCATTAAAAACATCCCTGTTGATCCATTTTTCCTTAAAAGTAAGCGATTAGGATTTGAATGACTCCAATTACAGTGTGATTTACTGGAACAAAACAAAACGTCACTGGCTACTGACCAATCGAGGGTGTTTATCATCTCGGGTATTTTAATCTCATGAATCCTTCTTAGATAGGCAACAACATATAGTTTACAATAAACGGATTAAAACTGGAAATAAAGCTATTTGGCGTATTCTTTAATAGACTCGGCGTGATGATCCGATTGTTTGTTTCCGACCTTGGTTGCATTCCAGACCGAAAAGCCATGGGGGTGAAAGCAAAAAGACCAGAAAAGAAAATGTGTAATCTTGCATGAGAGTCTATTGGAAGTTTTCTTTCTATTTAGAAAGACATTTAACAGCGACATGCTCCTAAGTACTACTCGAGTACTACTATTACTCGAGTGTAAGTCGCGAAACGAGAAGTTTTCAAAAGAAAAGGCCTGGTTCACACTATCAGCCATCATGGGCTGGACCTATTATTATTATTATTTGGATTAATATAACTGCCATGATTATCTCCAGGCTCATCAATCGCTATTACGTTCTTAATTTGGTGAACATATTTCATATGAATGGTCAAGAAAATCGTTTGAGGAAAGTGTCGAAATCGAATCAAACAACCCCCTTCTAGTGCTTCAATGTTTCAATAAGCCTCTCTTCCTTACGATACCACCACGCTTTCAAAAAAAATGGCAATTACAACATTACAACAAGCCCTTGTTATTTTCAGTAAATATTAATAAAGGTATACATTTCATGCTTCCACATTTAGTTTATGCGCGCTTGCTGATTAAAGACTTGAAGTGGGTTACCGCAATTCCCCGCTACTTCCACGTAACCACGTGATTAAAAGGGCTTACAAAGAAAAGCACCGCCAGGGGCTTTATGGAAAAAGATTTAGAATATTTTCCAATATTGCAGGTGTGCAAATACACAGTGTCAACACGGTGGCTTTGGCGCGACAGAAAATAATAATTTCCAGTTTGATAGGGGCACTAAGGACGAGTAACCTGACAAGTCACAAAAATTGGGATCTTAAGAAAGACTTCACGCTAAATGGGTTTCAACTCAATGGTTTCCATTTCTACATTCTAAATAAGCATTAGCTTCCCTGAAGGAAGAGCGTTTTCTTTTTATTTTTTCTTTCCTTTTTTTTTTAAGAAATGAAAATCAATCTTTTTGTCACAACAAGAAGCCTATGTAACAATCCTTTAATAATAATAGTAGAAATTGCACCCACTTAGCACCCAAAATGAACAAATTCCTTTTGTCCAGAATAAAAAATATACACCAAAACTTAAAAAAATAGATTACATAAAATGAAAAACTTTATGAGCGAAGTTACTCTGTATTCCATTTATTTTATTATTTTATTCTTACAACTTCTCGCACGGAAAGCTCCTAACTTTTCACTTTTCTGATTCGTGATTCATTCGAGAGCCTCATTTCTTTGAACTGCAGGCTATATTTTGACATGATTTCCATTCGATTTACGCAGAATTTGATTTTATCGCTGTATTATTGTTGATAATTTTAGAGGATTTACCGGATTTATGTCGCTAATGACACCGAAAAATTCTTGACTGGCAAACTCACACTCGAGTGTAAAGCCACAAATCATACACTTTCTCCTAAAATCCTGAGCGCTGCCGTAAATAACACCCCTTTAACCTGAATGTAGCCCCGGTAGCTTACAAATAAAAAAAGCTAACGTTATTTAAAGGTCTGTTTCTCTGCTGGGCGAGTTATTTTCCATGATTGTAATCATTTTAATATATTGCATGTTTGTCATTAGACAGCTGGCTTCCCAAATTTTAATAAACCGCGGTCGCCACATCAAGCAATATCATATCATTCACTTTCATTAAAACTAAGTCAGTAAGGCGAAAGTAAAAAAGGGGATTAAACGTGCCAGTGACGATGAAAGCTTTCGTGAGTTCTCATATATTCCAGATTTTAACTTATTAGACCTCGACGAATGAATATCAAACGATGACGTATCTGGTAATTATGACGCAGGAAAATAATTGTTTTCCTTGAAAGCTTCTTGTATTTAAAATGACCTTTATCTGATCATAACACAGCATTCCGTTTATTTTAACCAGCACTGTTTGTGTTTCAGTTGTAGAAGCCTGCGAATTCAAAGAAAATCGACAGTATTCACGTGTGCGTTCGCGAATGGCATACTCTGCGTTAACAAATATTCGATTCTCTCGACGACCCACATGTAAGCGTACAGATGATACTAACATTCCAGTTATCTACCTTGGAAGCGTGCAAACATTGTGTCCTGTTGGCCAAGGAATATGCGGCTCCGTGGAGGAAATTTTCGAGAATTGCCGAATAAAATTGAAGCAAAATTTGCTACCGAAACAATCCCTTCAAGTTAAAGACGATTCGTTTGAGCTATGCAGGGTTGATGGCACAAAAACTGTTTACAAGTCCAACAGAATAGTATACTGCGGTGTTGACGGCAAACGAAGGAAGATACTGGTGTTTAATTATCATCATTGCGAAGGAGGAGATGGAGATGTTTATCTGACGCATGCTTTTATGTGTGAGAACAAGAATGCGGCTAGACATCTGGCATTTACAGTGGCAGAATATTTTCAAAGCGTGAAATTTCCAAGTGAAAAGGAAGTTGACGAGACATCAAGTGAATACACGCAGATGCTAAGGAAGCCAGGAGCCTTAAAGAATAGTAAGGGTGCGAGAAATAGCAAGAGAGAGTGTAGAGTTCATTTTAGAGAATGAAATTCAGTTAAGAAGTGTAACAGGTAGCAATTAACAGCATTTTTATTTATTTATTTATTTATTTATTTTAAGGTGACCAAGGTGCATAAGCAATGCGAATATTCTGTACATCAGATCCAGATTCGATATAAAATATACAGATTTAGTCAAGCCTAAAAGTGGAGCTCCAATAAAATGTTAATCACCTGCTCAAGCCAATAACTTTAAAAAAAAATTATCAATAAGCATTTCACCAAACCGAACGACAGTTGACCAAACAAAACGAGAGACTCTCCTTAAAGGCAATAGACGCAAATCACTCCATGCGAGTGTCAAATACTGTAATATATTCGTAACCGGAAGTTGTGTTAAGCTGTTGTATTACCCAAGATGCTTAGAGAATAAAGTTGTTGTGTTGAGCAAGCCTAGTCAACTTGTCTTGTTATGTCACCGAGCCATACTTTTGCTAGTATGTTTCATTTTGGCGACGAGGATGGGATCCTCTACATGCACGAAGACGCATGAGAAATCCAGTGAAGTTTTGATTTTCTCTGTGTGAGGAAAAAGGTTTGTTTTCGACCGAGGCAACTTGATCAAAGTTTGAGCACGTGCTATCAAAATGGCGGGAATTGGATTGTTTGGTCGTGTTGGCGAGTTCAGCCCTGAGCGAGAGACTTTTCGTTCCTATGTGGAAAGAATGGAAATGTTCTTCATGGCAAATAATATCATAGAAGAAACAGGCGAGGGTAAAGAGGAAGCCAATCTCGCAGTTGCAAATAGAAAACGTGCTATCTTTCTGACTGAGATTGGACCCGAAGCATATTCTACCCTGAGCAATCTGTTGGCACCAGTGAAACCAAAAGACACTCCTTTTGCGGACATTGTCAAAGCATTGGAGAAACATTACAATCCAGCGCCATTGGAGATAGCAGAGAGTTTTCATTTTGGAACTCGCTATCAAAAACAAGACGAATCCATCAGTGACTTTATTGTGGCCTTGAAGAAGTTATCGATTCATTGTAACTATGGAGAGTTTCTCAACCGAGCTCTGAGAGACCGTTTTGTGTGCGGATTGAACAATCCCAAAATACAGAATAAACTTTTGAACACCGAGGATCTTTCTTTTGAGAAAGCGTGCCAGATTGCCAAGTCAATGGAAATGGCAGAGAAGAACACCCAAGAATTCCGTCCTGTCAGTGCAAGTGATGACAGCCAAGGCATAGTAAATAAACTGGAAACTGTAAACACTAAGGAACCCTCATGTTATCGGTGTGGTGGTAAGCATGCTGCACCTAAGTGTAAATTTAAGTCAGCAAAATGCTACAAATGTAGCAAAGTAGGTCACCTTGCATCAGTTTGTCGCAGTAAAGATGTTGAGTCTAGCTTGAAAACAAAACAACCAGGAGCTAAAGGTACTGTTCATAGTGTCTTAGAATCAAACACAGAAGGTTATGATGATAATGATGAGTTAGGTATTTATTCCATGTATGCAGTTGGTACAGATAATCCTACCAACAAAAGTTATACTGTAGAAATGACCATAAATGGTTCACCATGTGCAATGGAAGTAGACACTGCAGCTGATTACTCAATAATGAGTAAGAGCACACATTCTCAGAAATTCAGTAATTTTCCACTTCGTCCATCAAAAGTTGAATTGAAAACCTATACAGGTGAAACCCTTACAGTGTGTGGTGAAATGCTGTGTGATTTAGTGTACAAGGGCCATGAATATACATTGCCAATTATTGTAGCTGATTATGAGAAGAAGCCTACTTTGCTGGGAAGAAATTGGTTAAACCATATAAGGCTTGAGTGGGGTGAAATATTTAGTTTAACAAGATCCGAGTTGGAAAGTGCCAAAAGTCAACTTGATGGATTACTAGTTAAACACAGTGAGTTGTTCAAAGATAGCTACGAGGGCATGAAAGGGTTGGAAGCACACATCACCATGAAAGATGGTGCAAAGCCCATATTTATTGAGCCACGTAGGGTTCCATATGCACTAAAAGATGAAGTTGAAAAGGAGTTGGATAAATGAGAGAAAAATGGGGTAATCGTTAAAACTGACAGATCAGACTGGGCAAGCCCAATAGTAGTTGTGCCAAAGGCTGACAAATCGGTTAGAATTTGTGGGGACTACAAAGTAACCATCAACTCAGCTGTTGAAGATGAGCAGTATCCCCTTCCCACCCAACAGGACTTGTATGCTGCCCTCTCGGGATCAAAATTGTTCAGCAAACTTGATTTGTCGCATGCATATGCTCAGCTAAGTGTTGATAAAGCAAGTCGTGAGTACCTGACAATTAGCACACACAAGGGACTCTATTCCTACACCAAATTACCATATGGGGTTAAATCAGCACCTAAAATATTCCAAGCTAAAATGGATGTGATTTTGCAAGGAGTAGAAAAATGTGTGTGTAAGCAGGATGACATTCTTATTGGTGGTGTCAGTTGGCAGGAGAATATCAAAATCCTGGCTGAGGTATTGGAGAGGTTGCATAAATATAACCTGCATTTGAAGATGGCAAAGTGTGAATTTCTGAAGAGGGAAGTTGTCTATTTGGGTTTGAAGATAGATGCTGAAGGTTTGCATCCAGTTGAGGAAAAAGTAGATGCTGTAAAAAGGGCACCAGTACCACAAAACGTCAGTGAGTTGAGATCTTTTTTGGGCATGGTCCAGTACTATCACCCATTTCTACCAGGTTTAGCAACCACACTAGCACCATTACATGAGCTCCTCAAAAAGGGTGTCCAGTGGACATGGACAAAAGAGTGTCAGCAAGCATACGAAGCTTGTAAACAAGGTCTCACCAGTGATGCACTGTTGGTGCATTATGATGGGGACCGTGAACTGAGACTTGCTTGTGATGCGTCCAGCTATGGAATTGGAGCAGTTATTAGCCATGTGATGGATGATGGCCAGGAGAGGCCAATAGCCTATGCCTCTCGGACACTGAGTTCAAGTGAAAGGAACTATGCACAAATTGAGCGTGAAGCATTATCAATTGTTTTTGGTGTAAAAAAATTTCACCAGTTTTTGTATGGGCGTAAATTTACCCTGATCACTGATCACAAACCATTGTTGGCAATTTTCAATCCAAAATCCGCTATCCCCACTCTAGCAGCAGCTCGAATGCAGAGGTGGGCTCTAGTACTTTCGGCGTATGACTATGAGATTGAATACAAAAGATCTGAAGACCATGCCAACTGTGATGCTCTCTCAAGGCTACCACATGAGGACTCCACAGTGGGAAGTGAGGGTGTGGTCTACAGTGTGAGTGCAATTGATGATGATTTTCCAATCACTGCAGAAGATATAGGAAAGGCAACCCTTGTAGATCCTGTACTTGGTAAGGTACATCAATTTGTGATCTCAGGTTGGCCAGAAGGGTGTCCTGATGAGACCCTCAAACCCTATCATAATAGAAGAAATGAGCTGTCCTGTGAACAGGATTGTGTCCTTTGGGGCTCTAGGGTGATTATTCCACCAATCTTTAGAGCCAAAATGCTGGGGCAGTTGCATTGGGAACACCCTGGTATATGTGGTATGAAAGCAATTGCTCGTACATGCATGTGGTGGCCAAAAATGGATCAGGCAATCGAGGAAGCAGTGAGAGTATGTACAGTAGGCCAAAATGTTAGAAATGCCCCACCCAGTGCACCCCTGATCCCACGGAAGTGGCCAACTAGACCATTTCAACGGATCCATATTGATTTCTGTCAGAAGGGTAATGATTACTTCCTTGTAGTAATCGATAGCCACTCAAAGTGGATTGAAGTGAAACATATGAGCTCTACAACTACTGAACGGACTATTGATGAGCTCCGTTTAATTTTTGCTACTCATGGTTTACCTGAAGAGGTGGTGTCTGACAACAGACCACAGTTTACGTCCATTGAATTTGCCGAATTCATGCGCAAAAACGGCATCAAGCACACGTTGGTTCCACCCTATCACCCTCAATCTAATGGGGCAGCGGAGAGGTCTGTGAGAGTTGTTAAGGATGCTTTAGTTAAACAAGTGCTTGAGGGTAAAAAGGGCATCTCTATGAAACACAGACTTGCTAATTTTCTATTTCGGTATCGCACAACCCCTCACAGTACAACTGGTGTGACCCCCGCTGAGTTGATGGTGAAGCGTTGCCTAAGAACAAGATTAAGTCTGATTAAGCCTAATCTGGCACAAGTTGTAGAGAATAAGCAAGAGAAACAGAAAATGTATAAGGATTTGAAATGTAAGAGGGAAAGATCCTTTGTAAGAAATGACAGGGTGCGGGTACGAAACTCAAGAGCTAATTCTAAGACTGATAAGTGGATTCCAGGCACTGTAATTAAAGTTTGTGGGCCCAGAACCTATGTAGTTAGGACCGGACACAAAACTAGATATGTGCACACTGATCACATGATAAGAGCACATGATAATGTACCAGATGATGTCAGTGAGCCAGATGTCGTGGTGCCTGAATCAAGTGGTCAGAAAATAAATGATGATAATGTGAATCCTCTCGATAGTACTTCTGAACCACATGTAGATCTGCCTGAAAACGAGGATACTGTTGTATCTCCTTTAGTTGTAAGTAGTCCACCTACAGTTTTGCGAAGATCTCAAAGGATTAGAAAACCAGTTGTTAAACTTAACCTGTAACTGTAGGTTATCAGTATGTCTTGGGTATAAGTGCATCCTGAAAATCTGGGGGAAAGCAGTGTAATATATTCGTAACCGGAAGTTGTGTTAAGCTGTTGTATTACCCAAAATGCTTAGAGAATAAAGTTGTTGTGTTGAGCAAGCCTAGTCAACTTGTCTTGTTATGTCACCGAGCCATACTTTTGCTAGTATGTTTCAAATACCAAGTCCTGTTCGCTTTCAAGGCATAAAATTAACCGAAAGATGACCGAATGAAAGACATGTTGAAGAAACTTCGTTTAAGATTATCATTCAATATAGAAGCCAAGAAATACATTTGGGAGCATCAAAACCGTCCAAAATTTCAAAGACTTCTGATTTTTTATTTAGGGTGTTTAAGTTGTTAATCACGCCAAGGCTAAATTAGCAAATTATTTTTGCCAAAGGTTATGCAGTCATTTTAGCGGCCGTAACTTTACGACCAATACTTTTGAAAAATCGAATCCAACTTCGAAACAATACTGTATGTTACTATGATTTTGTTTTCTGAAGTCCTGAAAGCCGCAATAAATCTGCGATCTGTATTCAAAACACGGTTGAAAGCGCATTGATCGCCATGTCTTCGCCACTATCGAAGGAGGAGAAAATTCGCCAAGAATTCTTCGCCAGCAAGGTTTTTATGTCTCTCTAACCCACGATTTTCCTCTCCTGTGTCTCTTAAACATTGTTTAGTTTTTCTTCTTCTTTCTATTTTCCGTGTTAAGAACGAAAGTAAGGTCTTGAGAGCCCTTGACAGCTTGCAAATTTGCACACGTGAACTAGAAGTAGCGGAGGACGGATGGACGTACCTACGTATGCACAGTCACATGATAACCAAATTTTTCAGCTTTATGGATTAGCAAATTTTCTAAGTTATGTTGCTCCTCTTTCGCACCCTCGGCGTGCAGGAGCTCCGCTATTATCTAAAACCGTGGAAAACACGTGAAATGGATTAAAAAGATGGTCTATTGATCCTTTTTGCGTTGTTATATTGTAACACCTTGATTAACTCACTTTCCTTAGCCTTAATAGGGTATAATAACTTGTAACATTAATTCCAGGATAAATTTTTGTCCGAATTTTGTCGGATATGACAAGAAAGTAGTCCAGACTTTTGTTAGCCTGAAATTATATGTATTATGCACTTATTGACTGAGTGGGACGGCCGGACAGGAAAATATTTGGCTCGAAGTCAGGACGCGCTCGGTCCGTACGTCCTGACCGAGAGCCAAATATTTTCCTGTCCGGCCCGACCTACATCAGTCAATAAGCATTCCATCATATCATATTTCAAGTGAAAAGTCTCTTTAAACCTAAACAGGACGCGATTACATAACATTAGACGGCAGTGCGGAATAACTACAAAAAAAATTTTACAATAAAACTTGCTTGTCATTTATTTCTTGGCGTCGAACAAGAAACTCAAAATTCATCGAAAAACACAACTCGTTTTCTCATTTTTGTTTTTCAATGTAAGTCCACAGTTACAATTCATGCTAACGGGATTGGCGAACCTGTTTAAAAAGCCAACAGAAAGTTAACATAAAGCTGTCAAAAATATGTCAAAACCATTAAAAACTTAGCGAGTGACAAAAAAATCTTCAACTGAAGACTCAATAAAATGTCGGCGTCGTTTCAAGCTATTTGTCGACCTCTTGGATTCTCTTTAACAAGGGAGAACCAGCGCCTGAATATTATTGACACCGATGTTGGCTCCCGCAAACAGTTCCTGGGTTTACTGACTTTTGAAGGCTTTGCTGTGTAGGGGAAATTCAAGCGAGTTTTATTATCTGACTTATCTGGATGAACGCTGTACGGTAGTAAACTTCTTTTCGTACTCAGTTTTGTCTCTTCAAACAACAGCGATGTAGAAACTGAAGAGCAATTTATTCTACTGTGCACTAGGTATGTTTGTGATTTCTCTGGTTTAACCAACTTCTCCCAGAAACTCTGGAAACTCGAAGAAAACTGAAGAAAACATTTATATCGTACTTTGCTTTTTTCACGTCGTTTTCTTGCTTTTGACCCACGATGAATTCTTGATGCTTTCCACTGAGAGAAGTTTCGCCTCAATAGTCTGTCTGCTTATTCCAAAGGTAAATTATCGGACAGTTCATCCGGAAAAATTGTTTTCTTGACCGCCTGTTTGCTTGTTGTTGGTTTCTAAGAAAATTGTGAACTTCTTCATTTGTGAGGAGTGTTGACTTTCTTTCTTTGCTTTCGGAGTGAGTCGGCGACTGAAGTAATTCTCATCAGCAGTTCGCCTGAATGGTAAAATTTGCCCTCAGAATGTTTCAGAAATGTTCACTTTCATCACTCATTCTGAAGAAAGCAAAATTTTACAACAAAAAAAATTGTCTTTGTTATTAATTAACTCGCATCGATTTTGACGTACGCGTTCCTTGTAGAGCCGTACGCATTTCTAGTAGGGCCGTACGCGTTCTGACGCCCTTAGCACTTCGACGCGTACGGTCCTCATACGGGACCTTTTTTCATCTTATGGTTTTCCAAGAAAATTGCGCGCGGGACCACACGGGCCATATGATAAAATAAATTATTTTTCCCAAGAGGGCACGCTAACCAATCCTGCAATCTGGTTGGTTCTTAGCGCGGTCCGGATTTTCCTATCTCTGACCAAGGTCACGGTAACGGCGGGAAACAGCTTGGGTCAAATTGTCGCGTTGGTCAATTATTGTGAGGGAACAAGCGGTAATGGTCAACCTTTGCCCTTTTTACACTTCCATCGAAGATTAAGCAACGCAAGTTTATCTCTATTCACTTTTAAATGGCAAGGAAAGTCTCTGTAAGTAAATTCAATTGAGTATTTTGAAGTTGTGAGAGTTTGTTTGGTTGTTTGTGGCTCAGCGTTGTATTGGCGCGTAATCCTGTGTTTCTCTCGCCGCACAATTTTAAGCACAAAAAAATCAATTGTAGTAGAGTTTACCTCTCTGATCGTTGCTGTATTTGAGAGAATTTCTGTGTAATACACTTTACGGATTTCCCCGCCTTCTGCTACTCAATTTACGGAGAGAAAAGTGTGATTTCGAGTGATTCGCAACGACTGGTAGAAATTGCTTTTGTAGTACACCTCAAACTTTGCACGAAATTTCACACAGGATAAACAATTTTGGAGAACTTAACTGATGAACTAGATGTAACTAACATAAAGTAGTTCGAAATAAATCTGTTCTTTAATACATCTTTCTTTGTCTAATATCTGAGTTACTCACTCGCTCGCTCCTTCGGTTTTTTCGGTGCGTAAGCCAATTGAATGACAAAGTTGCGTAAACAAACCCACTTATGCGCCAATTTACCGCAGGAAAAAAATAAATATGTTATTTGCCGGCTTAGGGTCGGTCCGTATAGTGAAAAACTGTGACCAAGGTCGTGAAATATTTACTATACAGACCTCCCAGCCGGCAAATAACATATATTTATTTTATGATGTTTCGTGCCGTATCCGAATAATCAAGGTAATAATTAGTGAAGCCCCGTTTTTATAGAGGGAGGCCAAGGAACAGCTGCGACGGTCAAAGGAGAGGTAGATGAGGGAGGTAGGCTTCAACTGGCAACAGTTGGAGACACCGGCACAAGACAGAGAGGGATGGAGAGACCTCCGTAAGGACCTAACCCCCCGCGGGGTGGAAGGGTTTTAGTCATGTTTATATACAGGACAGTTATCCCGGGTAGGGTTACATCGTTCTAAGCAGTTGAAAACGTCATCCCTGCTGACTGAACAAAACTTTGGTCATCCAGGCTTTGTGCATGCTCTTCTAACATGCCCGGATATCGATTTCTCCTTGAGTGACACAAACTTATTCACAGTGTTTACATGGAAAAAAAGAGTTGCGCAACCCGAGTCAAATATCACGCCAAGAATTCGAAAGAGAAAAATCTCAATGTTTTAGCAATCGGTCAAAGCTTTATCTAAATCCTCTTCACAGACACTTCGAAAACGCTAAGAAGCGTTCGCCATTTTGTTAACAACGAAACACTGCTACGCTACTCACTATCTACAACAGAACCCGAGGGTGGACTTCCAATTGGAAAGGGCGGGGGTGCTCGTCGGAAATTTTGAAAATAACCCCTAAGAGATCCTGTTTGTGGCTAGAAATTTTTTTTTTTCCATCCCTAAGATTGAAGAGGTACCGATTCTAAAACAATGCTACATTAACTCAATTTACTCCTATACCTTTACTCACATTTTCATAATTCTTAATAGCGATAACGAGGATTGTAAATGAGACAAAATAAACAATCAGTTGATTTTCAAATATCCTGATGTATTTTTTTCGAGTCAGTACCCTAAGAGGTATTGTGAAAGCTCCCACAGTGGACCTTTTGAGGCTGAACACCCCACTAAGTAAGTAAGTAGTACTAAGAGGTACTAAAGCCGCTTTTTTAACCCCTGAAAGGTATGACAAGCACCCGAGGGGGTATACTTCCTCACATGGGTTATATAGGTATGTGCACCCTCAAAGGGTATGGTTTTGCAGCCATTTTGGTCATGAATAGGGTGTCGATTTTAGCCATTTTTTTTTTTTTTCATAAATAGGGTATATATAAATAGGGTATATAAATAGGGTTTTGTGCTCTAGTCTTGAATTGGGTATGTTTTTTTAGAAGAAGCTACTTTTTCATCATTATCCATAAGACCATCAACAAAAGCCCTTCAAAAATTATGTTTAGGGCAACTGTGTTAGCCGAAAAGGTCACAAACAGGTATCAAATTTTTGATTGAGTCGTAAATAGGGTAGGGAAAATCGCAGATTTTGGTCATAAATAGGGTAACGGTTTTGAGAAGCGGGCCCCACACCCCCACCAAAGTTTTCTGTGAGGCCCCCCTAGGAGCACCCCCGTGTATTTTTTGGGAGAACCCTCCGGAACAGAATAGGTAGTGAGTAGTGTAGCAAAAAATAGGACAGCATTCGTGAAAGAACAGCAGTAGATTTATGCTAACACTCCATTAAACGTAATGATGGCGTGAGCGAAATAATCCGCGGAGTGAGTTTTCTTTCTTTTTACACGGAATACATTTTCCCGCGTAATTCAACGAGCAATTCTGAGAGGGAAAAGTAGCCCCTGCGCGGTTGGGGGGGGGGGGTACACAAAATTGTTTTGGCCTTTCTTCCAGCTCTAGCGCCTTCGTTAACACTAATACCATAAGAGGATTACAAAGAAGATCACAACAGAATACTGTGGATCGAACCACTTGGTTTATTGACTACACTGCGACTCATACATAAACGGTCAACAATCTGCCGAACGAGTCAGTGTATGAAGGTTTTACCTCTTGCTTCTTGTAATGTTTTGTTGACTACTATACTACTCATCAGAATCACCTTCCGTTCAAAACATCACAGTGTAAATAACGAAATAATAGAAAACCTTAGTAAAATCTCGTTAACAAAATACCACGGATTTTCAGTAAAATAATCTAAATCTGGGTTTTTTTTCTTCTCCTCTCTTTCTCCTTTGGCTTCCCCACGGCGTAACTTCATCTTTCAATTTCTTCCCCTTACTTGAAACGAATGGAGCGCAGTTTTCTCTGGGAAGGAATGATTAATTTGTTAGCTCAAGTGTAATTTAAATACGTTGTCACACATCAAAGTTAAACATGATGTACCATCGTCTCCCAAACGGAGATATGTTTATGGGATAAGGGAAAATAAAGCAAATTTAAAATTGGCTGACTCGCTTTTTCGTAAATTTAGCTGTGCATGACCACTTCACGACCAGCCCAACCGTAAGACCAAGTTTAGTCGACTTCTTCTCCAAGAACAACTGCAACAGGGCTAACCACCTCTTTTTGAAGTCCCTAGGCTTTATTTTCTATACGTAAAAAGTTCACAAAAGGCCATCCATTCAATTACAACTGCCCAATAACGAGGCAGAAAATGGCACGCGCCGTCTAGTACGAACCACGAGTAAACGGCTTTCTAAAGGCCGTTTTATAAGCAATCGGTTTCGCGGAGCGCTTTTGGTTAAGGTAATTCCCTTGAAATTGTTCTACTATCTCGTTTTGTACGCGCACGCGCTCATGCGCATCCCTACTGCACACGATTTTCGCGTCATTAGCGCGCACATGAGCGCGTGCGCGTTCAAAACGTAAGAGATTTCCCTCAAACTAAGCTCGATAGTGAAATAAATTCTCTTTTCTCTTAAACGAGCACAGTGACCCCCGATTTTTTTTTTTAAGGTATTTGCTAAGAACAGTCAAATAAAGAACATATTTCAAGAAGAAACAAAGTTTGATAGTAGAACATGATTTTTGTTGGAAAATAGGTCCGTACTGGGTGTATTTTGGCCAAGGCGAAGACGAGCTAACCACGGAACTGTCCGAAAAAGTTCAGTATTCCCACAACTCAGGCAATCAAAAACGGCTTAAGTGAAGCAATACTGCTTATGTGAATAAAAGAAGCTTTACTTTCAAGATAAAATTTTGTGTCTTTCAAGTAACCAAGACTTAATTCTGTATGAAGGTGAATCAAATTTTTAACGCGCAACCAGTAAAAATACCCCATTTTAAGAGCCTGCTGACGCGTAAACAAGCACGGTGACCCCATTTTTTTATTGCATTTTTTTAATGTTCATATCATGAATGTTAATTATGCCAAGTTTCAAAAAAAGTTTGATAGTAGAACAATTTTAAGGCAATTACCTTAAGCCAAATGCGTGTATTGTAATAACATAAGTGAGCCCGCTCATTTGAAAGCAATATCTCAAATCACCTATAATGGTTTTTTTTATAACAATATTAGTAATGGTTTTGGGCCCTTGCATTTTTTGGAAGGCTTATATTTATTGCAGTTTGACAAGCATCCCACCCAGGGGTGAGTAAAAATACTCCTAGTCGCTTCATGCTACAGAAACCGGGATAAGCCTACGGCCTGATGGGCCACTTGGTTCGTATGCAGACTTAAACTTATTTTTAATTATTGCACGATAAGCGTTGTAGCATTATTGGCAACACGATAATTTGCTATAATTTCGTAATAATTTTAAATAAATAACAACTTTATTCATACAACTGTCCGACGTACACTATTTCAAATAAGTAATTTTCCCTTTCTGTACAATGTATTTCCTTATCCCGCAATATACTGTTTCGCCCCTCACCTCACTTCTGACATATTTTGTATAAATGGACATATTGCAATATACTTGTTCTACGAAGACGTAATTAAAATCAACCTTACAATACATATTCTACTAATAATGGAATCTCACTCGTCTTCGCTCTAATACTACTAATGGTAGAAATAGGAAATTGGTAGAATTTAATAATAATTTACCATACTAAAAGTTCATGCAAAACTGATTTACTTTACATTAAACTTTTAGCATAATTTACCACTAAAAGGTCTTCAGCTTCCCTTTTTCTTCCAAACTCGACTGGCGGAACAAAAGGTGGTTGTAGTTCTTTGTCCTGTAATTGAATTAGCGGAATTTTAGGAAGAACTACGCAAATTACAACGGCGCCGTTTTGCTGAAATGGAATACAACTCTAGCAACTTATATCAAAAGTAGCAAGATGTTCAGGTCTTTTTCTCGAAAAAAAACAAACGTTAGTGTCAAAAGGGTAAGGTATTTCTACTCAAAAATGCAATCACTTTTTACCAGTAGCTTGGCTTGAGCTCCTCTATTTCGTCTAGCCTCGATGGGTGGAACAAAAGGAGGTTGCTCTTCATTCGGATGCGCAAGTTCAATGAACCCAAAACTCAACGTGAGGCATAAAAACAGTACAAGGAACTTCATCTTTCAATGCTGGTTACTTACCAAACAAGTCTTTTCACATCGTCTCGACGCCCAGATCTTTATATTGATGGGCGAATGACTTTAGCTTAATAAGTGCTTCACACCTGCAAGTTTGTCAGTTCTATTCAAATACGAAATGCTCCTGAGACAATCAGTTTCTTCCTAGCAATTTCCAGGAGAAAAAACGTTTTTTTGATGCCGCCTTTTGTCCTCGGTGGAAATTTTATCTTCAGCACTCACTACACGTGGAGGAGAGGAAATATTCCTTTCATCAATAAGTGACTCGAACCTTCATTAATTAAAATACTGTAGTATAATATATATTCACAGATGTTTTATTACAAATTGACTTCCTCCGTTTGCCAGCGCTCTTTGTTCAACTTCAGTTAAGAAAGCTTAACATGGACATTTTGTAATGAATCCTATTAAGAGATGATAAGCAAATCTGAGCTTAGTAACACTGAATAAAAAAGCCAACATTGATTTTGGTAATTTATAAAAACCATATGCACTACTAATACTAAACATTGCTAACAGAACAAGGTCGGTGTTTTATTTTAGATTGATAATCGCTTTTCTGCATCAGTCTATGACAAAAGGTTGTTTGCTGTCATATTAGTCTGTAAAGGAAACGGGAAAAAAGTGATGAGCGAAGAGATAACTAAAGATGCTGACACCTTACGAGCAGGTAACCAAACAATTAACTTAAAATTTGAACTAACATCCCACATAGGAAGAAACTGAATGAAGAAATCAACGGGAGGTCATGTCCGTTGTCAAAATTTCTTGACATTTTAATTAATTTTTGATTAAGACAAAGACGTAGTATACGGGATACAGAAAACGGAATGCATAGGTAGATTTCGTCAGTGAATTAAAATGGATCACAGTCGAAACTCTATCTAGCGGCGGCCCTCAAGGAAATGAGAGGTGGTAGCTGGATAGGGGGTTTGTGTTCTTTGAATATTTTTTTGGATCTGGTTAACTGCTTGGTGAACATAGAATCACGTCAAGACAATCATAATAAACGTTTGTTTGAATATTTTTTTATCAGTCGTCAAATTTTATTGGGGCCTCTTATCTGCCATCGCCTTTTCCAAAAGAAAGCCAAACTACGTGTATTAAATTTTGTGTGGCCGCTTAAAAGGGATAACGACAATAGAGAACTCTCTCATGGGGACGACCAAAAGTTGGCCGCGGCCGCTTAATAGAGGTAGCCGGTAAACAGGGATTTTATTTACAGTATTTTGCTGACAATTATTTCGGGACATTGATAATTATAACTGGCCGCTTAAGAAGTCGTGACCGCTAAATAGATAGCCGCTTAATAGAGGTTCGACTGTATTAGTCTGGAGAAAGCAAAATAAATGGACGCCTCTATGTGCTTTGAGTTCACTGGGTAAATCTTCTACAAAGGCAGTTTCTTCATCTTTCACCAACCAGGCTCGCTTTGGCCGAAAGTGGACGTCAGCCCTATGCTAATGTTTTACAAAAAGAAGGAAATCAGTTGAAGGCCTATTGTAATATTCTGGAGAGTTCTGTTGTCATTAATTGAAAATAATTTCCTCTTCCGATGAGGGAATAATTTATCTTATCAATATGAGATTTGGCCAGCGTACGAGACTTCCAACCCCACTAGTTTGTGTTAAAATAGAAATGAATCAACGTGCTTGTTAAGCGAGTGCGCTTGCTTCACATAATGGCGTAGCAGTTAGTAAAGCAAGTTTAGGCCCGTTTACGCGGACAACCTGTTCTGTAACAATTCATATAATAATTCATAAAATAAAATGTGCTAATTCCATAAAACATTGATCTAAAGAGCATTACACAAAAAAATGTAAAATAAACAGTATAAATAAACAAAATAAAAAGTAATACTTAATTAATTAAAAACTGGTGTTCAACTGATTTACGTAGCTCAATAATTGAAACAATAGCCCGTGGCGGATTTCCTACGCAAACGTAGCTTATATTTATGTGATGAATGGGTGCTGTAAGGGGAGACTTCGTGGTTTTATTTTAAGCAGTGCAAGACACGCAAAATGGAACAAGTTGGGAAAATTGGGAATCCGGCAGAGCGCCGTTCAAGATTAAGGTATCGGGAACGCACGCTTTTAAAATCATGACCGTAACCTCTGTAACCAAGACGTTTGCTATAAGTTCCAAAAAATGTGGCAAAATGCCCTTAAAAGTTTGAACCAATTTACGTAAAAGTTACTGGAGATTTATCTTCAGTCTGCGCCATTCAAGAAGCTCGATCAGTGATCGACTGAGCTAACTTGGCATTAGACGTTTCACAGTACCGTATCTTTACATCAATAAGGTTTGTGAGCGTGACATTCAGAGAAAATGAAAACAGCCATTACTTAAACAAATAAAAGTATAATAAAGTAAAAGAGACGATTCTTTCAGTTTTTGATTCAACTTTTAGAATTTGGTGATTGAGATCAAATGAAAGCACTTAATTATGCCGTGTGTCTGGCTATTTTTTTTTTTTTTTTTTTTTTTTTTTTTTTGGAGGGGGGTTCTTTTTGTTTGTTTTTTTGGTTTGGTATTTTGTTTTTGTGAATAGGGTCTGAATAGTCCTGTTCTTCAAAAGTTATGTCAGGCATGCTATGGAAAAATATAGCTTAGCAAAATCTTAGCCGCCCTGGCTATATAAATATATAGTGCTTAGTTTTTCGTCATTTGTGAAAATTAATATTCTGTTAACTATTAGCCCTTGAACGTTTGTTCCGTTTGACCATAGTTAGTAGAGGTATGGTTTGACTGGAATAAAGACTCGTAAAACAGGCAGGGACACTCAGAATTGCTTAGTATTTGCTGAAGGTTTACCTTATTTGAGAAGATTTAGGAGAAAATTTTGAAATATCTAAGAATATTTTGGCGATTTCGAACGTTCAATCGTCATCTTCGTTCTACGTAGCAACTCGCCGTGTGCTTGCGGTTTTTATCGATATGGATATTTAGCGAACGAAGAACGCGGAGTCAATTTTGAAAGTCGATGAAAATCGCCACTTGGCAATGCATTCTCAAAAGTATCGGTTAAACTGATCTACTTACTTTTTGGCTTAATACAATCATTTGTAGAATTTTATTACTAGTTGCCTTATGAAAATGGTGCAATCTGATAAATTTAATTGACTGAGCTATCGTATACCACACAATCATTGATGTGCAGTGGATAGAGGTCGAATTCAAAATGGCGACGTCTTCCCATTTTTCCGAAATTTGGAAGGCAAGTTTAGAAATAATTTGTCACCTGAAACGTCAGTCACTCCCCGCGGAAGATTGTTACTGTTGTGTCACTCAAATTTTCATTTAGCTTCAAATTTTTCATTGCGGAAACGAAATACACTAAAAACGCCTTCCTGGCTATGTTGCTGTAGTGTTACTAGTTAAGTCGAAGTAAAGCGATTTCAGGGAGTTTTGGCTGCATTGTTTTCCAGTATTTTTGATGGGCTGCGATGAGAAATATTCGTTTGCCGGCTATCAAACACGCACTATAAATGGTGACATCTGGAGGCGATGAGAGCTTTTCAAGCAAATTTATGGCTATTTCCCGCCTGGGCTTCGCGATGAAAAATATCTGTGAGATTTGCGAGCTCACATTCCCCCTTAACGGACGTTTGCCGGCGATTAAGGAAAGCAATGCTGGGCTTCGCCTTCAAGGTGAAATCTCGAGGCGATAGGAGCTTTTGACGCAAATTTATAGTTAAAATAATATATTCCTTCGGCCCGACATGATTTCGACCTCGCATACTTCCACACCAAACAAACACAAAGACCACGTAGTCCCGCGGGATGCGGGTTAACTTGCATATGTGCCTGCAAAGAAGAACAAAAAAAGAAAAGAAACTCGACCGAAACTTTGACGCGGCCTGCCTCAGATCAGGCATTCCGTGTAAAAAATACACTAGCCCAATTAGCGTCTATTTTTGGTCTCGGAATTTATGCAAGTGTCATATATATCGAAATATGCAAATAATCATAGGACCTCAAAGGTGCCAAGATGCCAAGGGCACACAATCGCAAATCATACCGAGATTTCCGTTCAGTCTCGCTAAGCCGATAAGCGAATTAAAAATTACGGAGGTACCTGTGTAGAGGGTCACCAGTCAGTGATTTCTTAATTCAAGTTGATCACATTCCATCTTTTTTTTCCTTTTCGGATGTCTTCGGAGGAAAGACAAGTTGAACAATTCTCCATCGTAGAACACACGGTTGCCACTCAGTGGAGACTGCATAATGTCAATGTAAATTCAATTCTTACAAAACAAATGACGCTGGTCTTAATAAATCTCTTTAAAACGCAGTTTGATACGGTTGTTTAGAAGCCAGCTTTTAAGCACAGTACCATCTTATTTCGTTAGTTATTTCCTGGTTTCCAAATTTGTAAGCCGTAGTTTGATTGAAGCGTGATGACAATCTACCACCTACGTTTGTCTCCTAGAACGGAGAACCCAAAAATGGAGCATTTGAAATCACCAAATTTTAGCCAACATGTGGATGATTAACAAACGCGGGACAAGAGAAAGTGCACGTATTTGGTATTATTTTCTGTTTGATTTACGCAAACGGCGATACCATGACCCTTTGTCAATCATCGCCAATACAAAGTTCAGCGAGGAAAACTCAGGAATGGACTGGACTTTGTTAATATAGAACGGACACACAAGGACCTGGACAGACTTTCTCTAATGATAACGAAACAGTCATTTGTAATGATGGTCTCTTTACATTTGCATATGAAATCACATAATTATAAGTGAAATCAGATGCATTGAGCTGAGTAAGCCGGTGTTTCGTAATGGTAATAGGACTGAGTGGAGTCCAGTTCGGTCTGTAATCATACGAGTGATCATGATAACAAAATCGGACGACCGCGCAGCGGGAGTCCGATTTGTTTATCACGAGTATGATAAAAGAACGAATAGGACGACATGAAATTTTATCACCAATTAATCATAAAAGTTACAATTTCCGAGAAAATAAGAATAGCCAAGTTATGAAAGGAAGGGAAAATTTGCATTAAAAGACTGATTGGTTGATTTAAACTACAACTTTGAATGTGATTGGCTTATTGAACTGTCCAATAACAAACTGTCCGATAACGACCTGGTAAGTGAATTAGTAGAAAATAGGAGTTTTTTAAACCAATCATAATCGAGGAAATTTTAATTCTTGTGATTAAACTGGTTATAAATCAAGCAGATATCAACTAAATTACAAGAGCTTTTCTACACTTCCCTTGCAGCTAAAATCCACGAGGTAGTGCCTTTCTAGTACTGCGCTATCCGTTTGGTATTATACGGTGTAATTGAAACAGTAGTAGTTTGTTCTTGGGCTAAATGAAGTACAATTTGTATTGGTAGTCGTAATGAAGCGAGTGCAATTAAGAATTTGCACTACGACGTATATTTGAAGATTCTCTTAAAATTGCACGTACCTTCAAGCGAGTGAAATTTAAAAGAATTTTCAGATATGATCATATCTCTCGTAGTGTAATAACTTACACACGAGTAGCGCAAACCCAATAGCAAGAGCTTTCATACGATTACTCACTCATTAAATGACTGAGAAAATAACGAGCGCGCGGACGTTAATTGGCACTGAAGTACGAATTGAAAATTAACGATAAATTAACCTGAGAAATCAAAATCATCTTATCTCTTTTAATTCTGGAAACATCCAGATTTTATCTTCCTACAGTATATCTCCTTAGACAGTATGCCTTCTATAACACAATAGTCTCACGATAGGAAAAGAGTTTTGCGCCATTCTCAAACTCATTAATAATTCATCACGATAAAACAAAGAAAATCACAACCGTGCAGGTTTAGATACTCGGTCCTAATTAGCAGAGTTTGACGATTTTACTTCTCCGTTTTCTCCTTAGTTTCTGTTTCAATTGAGAAGATATATCAAACACTCGAGACAATGTTTCATCGGCTATCCAAACACCTTGAGTTTCATCAAAAATACTCCGCTGCACGTCGTATTTTCAACTTTCTTCTCGGTGTTTGGATATCCCGATGAAACACTGTCTCTCAGTGTTTCGTCTTTGATATATAACAAGATGAATCTTTACTTATTGTGCAAACAGCTTTTTATATCACCCAAATTAACAATGAAAAGTGAACAGAAAACTAATACAAAATATTTTTTTCCCATCCCTTCTACGAGGTGTGTTACGAAGGAATATCGCACATTTTGGAATGAATCGTTCGCGATGACTGCTAATTACTTGCAATATTTTCCAGAGTTTCCATTTTGTGAGTAGAAGTTCATTCCACATGACAACTAAAAAACGGAAAAACAAAGAGTTAATGTTTGGAAGCTATCAATTTGAAGCTTCGCGTAACTAACCATTTCAGCAGAAACCACTTGCTCAGTCAATTGTCCAGAACTAAATTGGCAAACTGAATGAGTTTTGTAATCCTCCAAGAAAAGAAACTCCAACACAACGAACAGGTCTTGTGGAATCCGCGAAAACTGAAACACATTCCCGTCTACAGCCGAGACTGGTTTTGCTTCCGCGGTCTTAATGAGCTGTTCCGACTGAGGTGTTTCGCCTTGTCCTCTCTTTATAAAGGGAAAATCGGAATTCAAAAAAGTCGCTTAAATCAAGTTCAATCGGTAAAATAACCACACCAGGAGCAAACAACACACGTCTGGAATAAGGTAAGCCATTTTTATTGAGAATTTTCACTTTTAACTACCTCCATGGATATCTTGTAGAAAATCCCATATAAACCCTTATATTTCGATGCCATATTGTGTTGCTTGTGTGGTTCATAGTGAGAGCTTGGGCTGCCTGTGCTTGTAGTAGGTAGCTGCATCATGCAGGACGTTTTTGCAAAAAGGGGGCATGGCACACCATGAAAACTGTCACTGCAACATGTTTCCTAGTGTGTGCCGACCTTCAGGGCCGGATTGCTCGAGACCCGGTTAGCGCTATCCGAGGATTCAAAGTTAACCATTAACTTTTCTTCTATAAAAATGTCTTTCACTTCTCATTGTGTTTTATGTAGTTTGAGATTATTCAAAATCAAACCTGAAGGACAAACAATATAAACAGACACCTCACCGCAAAGTTACAAAACTGAAATCAAAATTCTCACGAATCCTGGGTTAGCTTAATCGGGCTTTGAACAAACCGACCCAGATGTTTTGATCACCATGAGCAATACTTTAGCAACGAATATTGTCATAATATTGTAATGCTCTGTAGGCTTCTGTTCAACTCTCAACTTCATCGGAGCGTTGTAGTCCACAAAGTCAAACCCCTATTGAGAGCTTTCCTCTCTCTCACCCCCAGAGGTTTTGATTTGCCCCCTTCAGGAGGCTTCTTCCATAGCTGGTTTCAGTCCTCTGATGGTCAGATCGTAAACAACTTCCTCGATTTTCTTCAGGTCATATTTGAGGCCGTCAAACTTCTTTCTCAGAGAGTCATTTTTAAGATTCAACAGTCTGAAGCCGGCATCTAGTTCTGCTACAAATGCAGCTATTTTGTAAGGTCGGCCATAATCCGCAGAGGTTACACTATTCACCGCAAACCGAGACTGTAAAAACAATCAAACATATACCTGTTAATTTAATTAAGGGGAATTGTAATTACCTGTGATTTTCATTCATTTGAGCACAGGCTTCCACAATGTCTTAGACAACAATACATAAGCACCAGTATTGGAGCCTTTTTACATCACGTCACGCAGCCATGTTGGTGTTCCAAAACAATGAAATGGCGGCCAACAGCAATTAAATAATGAAAGAATGAAAGATGCGAATGCAGCCATAACACTACTGGAAAAATGACCTGAAAAACATCCCACAATCACGGACTAGACAGACATCGTAAACTTCTGATTGAGAGAACCAACTTAATTGATACATTAAGTCTGTCGTTTTCAAAACAAAGAAAATAGAGAGAAAAATAGAAGAAAAAGAAAGGCAATCTTTTAAGTGAGAATTAGAAAAGTAAATCCTAAAAATCTTCCACAGTGATTGTGCAGGATCATAGTGGGCAGTATCCGATCCAACTCTCAAAACAATATACAGTAATATACAGTACAAGTCTGATTAGTTTACCTTAGTAATTGCCCCCCTGAACTAACTTAGTTGAGTAATAATAATGATTATTTCAGATCTTATTATAGTAATTAGCGTTATAAATACAGTATTGTAATAGGAGAGGGTCAGACACTTCAAAAATAAAAGCTTTTTATTCATTTATTTGTTTGCTTGTTTTGTAAAATTCTAGGTGACTGACACTGAAATTTTAACATGTTATGATGTGTAGTGTAATGTAAGATTCCATGAGCCTGAAGTATGTATTTAGATGATTTTTACAGGTAATCTTTAACATGGAGAGGGAATTTAAATGGAAGAGCCTTGATGAATTAATGTATGTATGTAATAACTCTATTTGGGAATAAAGAATCTTACAATTATTATTCAGATCTATTCACTAGCAGTGTCAAAATTATAATCTAGCTGAATGGAGGTTAGATCCTCTACAATCCAAAAAAGATAGCTGTGGTGGTTCTCGTTCTCCAGACTTAGCACTGAATCTTGATCATTTCATTCCAAATTCCCGGTAATAGGTCATTTCTGAGTCACCTGTTTTCAAACGAGTCCTCATAAAACCTGACCCTACAGGGGACACTCATTTTAATACGAATGGTTTCGCACAAAGACTCCTTTTGACACAGAGGCAAAAGGTAGTTCAGAAATGACACATTGCACAGGTAGGTAAAGTCTGCAAATGAGTCAAGTGGACCATCAGGCTGGAGCTTATCCCAGTGTCCATATCATGAGGCGACTAGGAGTATTTCTACTCCCCCTGGATGGGATTCTAGTCCATCCCAGGGTTATCCCCAACATTACATTTGCTGGTACCCATTTGTACACCTGGGTCAGTGGAGAGACAAGTGTCTTACCCAAGAACACAGCACAATGTCCCAGGCCAAGATCAAACCTGCACTGCTCGAACTGGAGACGAACGCATTAATCATGAGGCCACTGCGCCTCCACATATAATGCATAGGACTGTGAACAAAATTAATGTACTAACTAAAGATGTACAAACATGTGATGTATATAATGCACAAACAGGATCATTTCCTCAATTTTAATCATTTTGATGATGTCATCTTTACCATAACGATTGCAAAAAGAAAACATATCATTATGGTTTGCTAAATTTTTCCTTCAAATTGACTGGTGAAACTTACAAGTTCATTAGCAAGAAGAAGAAGTCCAGTTAAGAAATCATCCAGATCAATATGGAAACCATCGGATGACCGCTCCACTTGGACTGTAATAAAAAAAGTCTTTACGTCAATCACATGACAAGGAGAAAAATACATGTACCGGATATATTACATAAAGCTTTTTCTGGGTTCCCAGTCCATGAGATTATACAAGTACGGTAAGTGGGTGAGCAAAACCAAACCATGTGTCTGCCTTAGTTTTTAACATGTTCTTGGGTAACCAAGGTAACTCTCCCCCACCCCCTTTCAAGATAACTGTATCAGTGTTAATGTGAGAAAAAGTTATCCCTGTTGGCCAAGTCAGAACTTGCATTACATGATCACTCGTGGCCCTTTGGAAATATTCAAATACTCAGTTATCATTCTTACCTCAAGTTTCCTTCAGTCATTTGACCAATGTGTAACTTTAACTACACTTCATTTCGTTAAAATTAACTTCTGCTTCAAAACCTCATATCTGGGCATCACATAACACTCAGTGTGACACAAGTTGCTTAAGGTAGGCAGGCAATAGCGCTGATGGAAAAAAGTTACCCTGCCTACCCTCTGAGGCGAAACAGCTGCAGCTCCCCGTTTTCCTTTCCCCCACTACCAAGGCAACCCAGGGAGAATCATTACATCCCCCAGGTAGCTGTTGTTGGTCAAAATGAAATTCAGGTTAAAATGAAATTCCTATACATGGATCATGAATACCAGTAATTAAGGTTAAAAGACAAAGGAAATTGATTGCTACTGTTGGACATCTATTACTATGGAATTTACATACTTGAGCCGAGTATTACGTCCACTGAACATAAAGGGTCAACCCACACATGACCGCTCTCATGTGGCTTTGATAGCTCGGTTGGGAGAGCATCGCACCAGTATCGCAAAGGTCGTAGGTTGAAATCCTGTTCAAAGCCTGAAAATTTTTTTAGGTCCGTTTTTTCCAGTAGTGTTACGGCTGCATTCGCATCTATCATCATGGCTATGTTTAATTGCTACTGTTGGACATCTATTACTATGGAATTTACATACTTGAGCCGAGTATTACGTCCACTGAACATAAAGGGCCAACCCTCACATGACCGCGCTCTCATGTGGCTTTGATAGATCAGTTGGGAGAGCATTGCACCTGTACCGCAAAGGTCGTGGGTTCGAATCCCGTCCAAAGCCTGAAAATTTTTTCAGGTCTTTTTTTCCAGTAGTGTTATGGCTGCATTCGCAACTATCATCATGTCTAGGTTAAAATCATTTTAACCTGAATTTCATTTTGACCTACAACATAGCCACAGCAAAGTAATGAACTGTACGGTAAAACTAATGTCATACATGTACATGCACCGAATGGGTTTACATGTAAATGTTACAAATTGTAGTTTCTTGCCAATCAACAATCAGCAACAATGATCTTTACATCCACATAAATTGCAAACTTTCTAGATACCTCCCAGCATTTCTGCCAGCTCTGGTCGTGTGATTAGCCGATCACTCTCCAGGTACACAATAAATGCTCCAAGATAGGCAAACCGCTGACTCACAAAGCGCCAGTGATCACAGAATCTATAATGAATATACATCCACTGTAAGGTACAATTTAGTCCAGAAAAATTGTGAGGATTAGATGAGCCACCCGGCTCATAATTTATGTGCATATGTGCCAGTAATGAATCCTGGTTTTCATATTAAATAAAATAAAAGACCACTCTATATTAATAGTTTTAAACAGACATTAAAACTTGTAAGGTACTTAGCTTAAACTGTCTTAATACTAAAACCTAACAATACGATCTATGTGTATTTAAAATCAAAGAGATATCTATTTACAAAGCATCTCTTAAACCTTTCACTACTAACACATGGGACCTGGTAGGCAGACAACCTGTTCTTTGGTGGCAGGAGAAGATCCTGTCTGGGATGTGAGGGAGTGCCCACAAGATTATTCCACAGCCTCGAGCCCCTTCCTTAACCAATCTGTTGGATCGGCATTACTTGTTGAATATATCTGAATCTAAATGCCCTTTTCTGTAGCCTATCAGTTTGATTGAAGCATTTAATATAGGCAGCCATACCCCACACTAAGAAAGGTAACCAAAGAGTGACATAATAAGAGAATTAAAAAGATTATAAAGGTCAGTTAAACTATAACCAGATGCTTTTACACACCCTATATATACCGGTACATATGCATTTAAGAGCTCTTTCCATCAAATAAGTAATTAAGTAAGTAAGTAAGTAAGTAAGTAAGTAAGTAAGTAAGTAAGTAAGTAAGTAAGTAAGTAAGTAAGTAAACTTTATTTAAGTGTCGGTCATTCTAGCGTTGGTAGGTCAAGGTAAAGTCTGCATATAAGCCAAGGAACCCATCAGGCCAGGACATATCTCCGGTTTCTGTAGCATGAAGTAACTAGGAGTAGTTCAGTTCTTCCCTCCCCCCCCCCCCCCCTCCTGGATGGGATGCTAGTCCATTGCAGGGTTACCCCCAGCATTACATGTAAGTTGCCGGTACCCATAGTTATTATATGGCTAGCTCCACGAGCGGGCAAGATGAATCAAATCCTGCTCTGTGATTGGCTACCAGAGCGGGCAAGATGGAGCTATCTTGCCCACTCGGGACTACCCGCTGTGTCCCGTCCAAGAACACAACACAATGGCCCCTGGTGTGGGCTCAAACCTGGACCACCCGATCCAGAGATGAGCGCACTAACCACAAGGCCACCGTGCCTCCCTATCCCAGTGGTAGGACTATCCTGAAATATCACTCCTAGAAGCTTCACAGCATAGTGTTGCTATAATCCTCTCTGGACAATCTGTTAATGAGTCAACGACCAACTGACCAGCTCACTGACTGACCAATCAATCAATCGATTGATCGATCGATTGATCGATTGATTGATTGATTGATTGATTGATTGATTGATTGATTGATTGATTAGGCCATGAAGACTTCAGCACTTGCATTTCCAGATAATTTCACGGATAAGCCAAACTGCTCATTTTAACACCATATTTGGGCAAATCAGGGTGTAGATTTGACATTCTATGCAGTTAACACTGACCTGTAATATTGACCAGCTGGTATTTTCTCCACAAGATTTGCATACTGTGACTTGACAACAGTTAGCATTTGTCTGCTCTTAGCACAAGTTTTCTTCACAGCTGAACATAAATTTGACCATGATCAATAAATCATGTAGCTACAATATAGTTTCAAAACATTGGCGTGAAAATATGCTAGCATATTTGTCTGCAACATTATCTGTTCCGGGAAGCGAACAATTTTCTGAGAACGTAGCTCGAGAAAAACTTTGAGCTTCGAGGAACAGATCAAGGACAAATATCCGAGCATATTTTCACTTGTGTTTATTATCCTTCAAATCTTTTTCGCAACACGTAGCGTTGAAAATTGGGGAATATGTTCAGATATTCCCCAGTTTTCGCTGAGGAATATTCGGTCATGTGACATGTTTAAACCAATCGTGTGCGAGATAAAATATTTGATAGATTATAATAATGATTAGTTATAGTACAGCTACTCCAACCAAGGCCACCCAAGCAAATTCTTTGCAATTTAAACAAAGCATTTGAATGTTAAAACAAAATTGATTTTTTTTCAGCCACTCCCTGCTCAAATTGATTGTTAATTATTTGTCAGAAAACCATTGCTAACATCCAGAGTTTCCATTCACTAAATTTGCATAGACTTTTGTTGGTTGCCTTGGTTGAAGTACAGGACTTGCACTGTAATTATACAGTTGAACCCTGCAATTTCAAATTCTCAGGGGAAATAAAAAAATAGTTTGAAAGAACCAATGGTAAATGGCAGAAGGGCAAATATAAGGGAAATGTTTGTTTTTTAATTTAAAATAACAGGGAATTCAAAGTAGCTGAGTTTGAATTAGAGAGGTAACACTGTAGTAAATAGTACATGTAATTACAGTGCAGCTCAGATGTATTCAAACCATAATAGAACCGGGGATATGTACACACTTCAACAATCCCATCTTCATGGAGCAAACACAACCGAAAGATAACTTTTTTTCGACACAAAGTAAACACGGTCCAAGCAAGCGTGTGACTTGGAAACGTGCCAAAACACACAACTTTCCCTTGAAGAACATTAAAAATAACAAAATGTGAGTGGTGCACCATAGAAACTTCAATAATCAATTCTTTCATCGGGGAAAGAGCATTTTACCATTTGAATGAACAGTCTGTGTCAGATATAACTGGAGATATCATTTTCTCAACAAGGTCTTCGGAATGCTTAAAACAATAAAAATTCTCGCAAGCAACTCGCCAACGCATGCCAAAACACAGAACTTTTCCTCGAAGAAAAAATAACTAAATGTGAGCAGCGCACCATAGAAACTTTCATAAATGATTTTTTCATCAAGGAAAGGTTATTTTATCATTTGAATGAATGATCTGTGTCAAATATAACTGGAGATATCATTTTTTTGACTAGGATCTTCAGAACACTTAATTCAGACAAACATTTCGCAAACGACTTGCCATCTTTACTTGTAAAAACATTAAGTTCACATGTTAAAATAGGGAGTTCAAGCGACTGTTTCAATTTTCTTCCTTCTGGTAGCTTACATGTAAGATCAAGCAAGTGTTAATCAACGGTAGTTTGTCGGTGAATTTGCAAAGTGATTGAAAACTCAAAATATGATAGCTTTCATTGATCAGCAGGACGTTTTAACGACATGCAAATTTCGCTTTGAAGCCTTTTTCATTCCCAGAAAAATAATGTCCCCTTTTTGACCAACAATGCTTCACATAAAGAAACTCATGGAAATGCATAACAAAGAGACATACATGTATACGCATGTATATACACGCATATGTGTCCATATTAACATATGCATATACGCAAAATGTGCTCATATAATACGCATATGCATAGTTTGCATATATCTGAGCTGCACTGTATAATAATAAAATACAGTAATTAAATCATCTCATCAATTAAATCATTTCAGGCTACAAACAACATAATAATTTTGCACCATGTTTACAAATCGCACAACCTCAGTAAGGAACTCGAAAAATTTCTCACTCGTGTATTGAATTAAACAAAGTCAGACACACCTTCAGGACTTGGAGATTGATGCACTGCTTGTAAAACAGCCAAGACTTCTCTTGCAGACTTTTCCAAGTCACGGGTGACTGTCTTTATTTCCTAACAAAATCCAACATCCCAGTATCAGTAGCAGTGGCCGTAGTTTGTCCAGAAGAACAGTACTAATAATGATTCCGGAAATGGTCGGAAATCAAATGGAAAGGTCCGGTTCGGTTCCTTCCGACCGGAATATTCGGGATCACCTGGAGGTGACCGGGTCCACTTTGACCGATCGGACTAGCCCGACCAAAACTTGCCGTTCCATTTTGACAAACCGGTTCGTTGCCCTACTTCTCTTCACTTATGTAAGGAATTCGGAAAATGAATAAGAAAATGGTAAGAGTCATTTCTCTTGGCTGGCCCGGTTTGATCAGAAAATGTCTTTCCATTTTCCTCGGGTGTTCCCACCGGTCTCTGACCGCTCGGTCCAGCATAAATGGAAAGCACCCTCTGTGCCAGTTTTATGTACGTTCAGGGGAGCCTCAAGATTGCTCCAGAGTCAAAAGCAAAGAAAAATATACCCATTTTTCATTTTTACTTAGCTCCCCAGAAAGGAGAGGGAAAATTCAACAGATGCACGTGTACGTGAAATTAAAAGTTCTTTTTGAAGCTGATCTGGGGAATAAGTCCGGGGTCGTACAAGCGGCGAGAATCTCGCAAAACGCACCTCTCTTATTTCTTGATCGTTAGATAAATAATCCTGAAAGGAAGCAAACAGAGATATGAGTGGTTTCCCCTCTTCGGCTTCCTCTTTCTCTTTCGCTTCGGCCTCCATCTTGTTGAGTGTACGTTACTTGCTGAGCAGCGGTGCGCTAAATAAGATGCTGCGCAGGAAAAACGCGTGCTACGCTTAGTTTCCAAGATGGCGTCCTTGTCAACGAAATTTATTACGGAGCTTATTTTAAACTGTGATCTGCGTCTAGAATCTGTGACTTGATTCACTGTTTGGCTTTTTGTGATGGCGTATATGAAGCCACATAAACCATCGGCAAGTAAGTCAGGAAACAGTTCGGTAAGTTAGTTTTAACCTGTCATTCTCGATGGGTGTCTGTTGGTGCTCAGATACATGTACATGTACCTGTAAGTGATCATTTTACTAAGCAAAACTTGTTACTAAGCAAAACTTGTTACTAAGCAAAACTTGTTATTTTGGGTGACCAGCAACTGTATGTATTTTTAATTTATTTATTAATTAGTAATTAAGTTAATTTTACAATTCAAATAAACCTTGTTGTTGTTACTCTAGTGTACAGATTTAATGTATTATATACTTTTGATATCCAACGAAATGAACCATACGGGTAACTAAACACGAACATATTTATACAAATTATGAAAAGTACATCATGTACACTATAAAGTAGTGATAGCTTAACTTAGCTTGCATGTACTTTTTAACACAGTTGTCGATTTTATTTACAAGTGAATAATATTTAAGAAAGATCATACATTTGAACTGCGGAGAAAGGTATGAAGACATGATTGATCATTGAAGATATACACACAACTTAAGCAGCTGTAAAATTAAAGCCTGAAAAAAATTGGGGCTTGAATGGGATTCAAACCCATGACCTTTGGAATACTAGTGCAGTGCTCTACCAACTTGACCTATCAAGCCAACTGGGAGCTGGTCACTTTGTGAGTTCGTAATATACCTGTAGATGGTGAAGAATGCAAGTGAGTATGTGAAAGATCATATATTTGAACTGATTATGATATGAAGACCTGACTGATCATGGCAGTTATACATGCAACTTAAGCAGTTGTGAAATTAAAGCCTGAAAAAAATTTCCGGCTTGAATGGGATTCAAACCAATGACCTCTGCAATACCAGTGCAGTGCTCTACCAACTAACATCTTGAACTATTAAGCCAGCTGGAAGCTGGTCACTTTGTGAGTTCGTAATATACCCATAGATGGTGAAGAATGCGAGTGATCATCTGAAAGATCATATATTTGAAGTGTAGATTAAGATATGAAGACATGATTGATTGATCAATCATGTCTTTCAATTTTATTTTCCAGTCCAATGTGGCACTTGCTGCTGTTGCTCTTCAAGACCACATGACTCGTTCTCTGTCCCTCAAAGACCCATTCAAGAAAAAGAAAATTAACCACAGTCTTCCAGCAGCAGCTAGAAATAAAAAAACAAACAAGGCAGTGGTAAATACTTCTAAAGAAGGTGATGACAAAGAAGAATATGTTCTTGATCCAAAACCAGCACCCCTTACATTGGGTATGTTTTTGCTAAATTGTGATTCAGTTGTTGTAATTATACAGTCATGTAAAACATAAATTAATACAACAGTTGAACACTAAGAGGCAGAAGTTAGTGTCCAAAATGTGGAGGGATCTGGCCCCAGTTGTTCAAAGGGTGGATAGTGCTATCCACCAGATAAATCACTATCCAGTGGATAAGTGTTAACAAATCAAACCACACTATCCACCAGATAGTGATTTATCCGGTGGATAACGTTATCCACCCTTTGAACAACTGGGGCCTGTACTGCAGAGGTAAAGCTATATATGTGAATTCTGGGTCACCTATCTGAAGAATTATAAGTCTGTAAATTTTTATAGAGGTGTCCAGAAGGACAGGTTTGCAGGTCTATCAGGGCTGTACTCTTAGAAGTGCCTGGGTGCCACAGGCAATGAACTTTTACCTTTGGGTGACTGAAAAAACTTACTTTTTTCATTAAGCTTAAGTGTTGGGCACCCAGGATTTTGTGGTTAGGAATCTTTGGGCTCCTTGTTATTTTTTAGGACACAGCCTTGCAGACTATAAATGTGCTACATATAACATGTTTGTATAGTTTTGAGCAGGTTTTTTTATCTTATTACATGTACACTGTACACCTGTGCAGTGAAAACCGTTCGTGTTCACATCATGGCAACATAAAGACAAAGATAATGCTGAAAATTCAGCTTATCTCAGGTTATGTGTTTTAGACCATTTGTAACATGTACATCCTGAGTTGAAAATTCCATTTTTTTACAGCTCAGAAACTTGGCCTTGTTGAAGCTCCAGAACTCCTCCTTTCTGACAAAGAGTGGAGGAAAATCAAGGAGACGTCAAATGCAAGACAAGACTCATCTCAACCATGTGTGATATGCAAAGAAGACTTTGGTCTACAACAACAGGTATGTAACAACTTGTAGCCACCATCATATTGAACATCAACAATTTTTTCAGTGGATAATATTGAAATAAGTAAATGAATGCAATTTTTTAAAAATTTATTATGAGTTCTAAAGTCGGGATTGTGGTTTTTTGTGTCTGGTGTCAGGTTTTTTTGGGGCACATTACTCTTTAAAAGATGAATAATTTATGTTCTGAAAAAAGCGCTATATTTACCTATTATTCTTTCTGCATCAATTGCAGGTTTTGTTATCATGCACCCATGTTTTTCACAGGGTATGTACCATACATTACCATACATTGTACATATAAAAAAATATATAATTACGATTGAGTTTAAATTTATCATGTAGCTTTAAGCTTATAGTAATCTGAAAAAGGGAAATACATGTAAAAATCAAACTGGTTTGAAAGAGTTTAGCAAAAAATAGATTTAAACTACAAGCCATGTGCTTCAACCTCACTACACTCTGGAGCAGGACTGACTGGCTGAGAGGAGTTGTGTGGATCTGCATGCAGTGGATATGAAAAGTCCTGGCTGTTATATAAAAAGGGGCTGTTTAGTATTTTTGGGAGCTGACTGGGTTAATTGCTCAAGTGAATGCTCAAGGCTCCTCTTGCATAATCTAGATTTTTGTTCCTCGCCGGATTATCATTACCATTATTATTGGACTTTAATTCTTGTATGATTCAAAATTTTTAAGACAGCTTGTTGTATTTTTATGTCATTATTTTTACTTTTTGTCACTAAAATTAATGTACAGTACAGTTGTTATCATTTATGTTCATTATAAAATGCATCTCCTAACACTAGCGAAAATTGTTTTGAAAAACTTTAACCACTAAAACTAAACCACAATATATAAAGCTTAACTTTTTCCTAATTTTTCTTATTCCCTGCAGACCTGCCTTGAAGCATTTGAGAGGTTTTCTGGTCGTAAATCTTGCCCCATGTGTAGAAAAGAGCAGTATCAAAGACGGATTATCCATGAAGGCGCTAAGGAGTATAGGATAAAATGTGCAACAAGGTACATATCCTGGCCATGTCAGTTAGTACTAATTCAAGATACACTTGTATTGTGAGCACCAATATGGCGGTGCTATTAGGGTTGTGAATCTTTAAAGCTTAGACAAGATGGCAAGATTAATATGTTTTTTTTCTGCAGTGGGGGACGGAGCTCAAGACTATCTTAGCCTTGCAAAAGGAAGTGAGATTCTGAGACATTTGAAAAATTTTTATTGCATGACCCATGAAAATCTCTTGTGAAAGGCATACATGTAATCCTTGAAGGAGCAGCCACCTATAATGTACCGCAGTCTGTGTACAGCCAAGGAGAGTGAGAAGCTGTCAACAGGTTAAGTGGACTGCTGTACACAGTCTGCATTAACCACACCTACTATTATGTGAGCTTAAAGAATATGCTGAAGCTAACTGATGATGCAACTTGCATAAAAAAAATGTGGGTTATTGTTTTGAGTGTTCTACTGACAACTGTTCAGTTGAGTTTTTAAATTCTTCAATACCTGTCTGAGTGTGTTTTATCTTTGAGCAGAATCCAAGCAGCTTGGCGTGGTTACATTGTTCGGCAGTGGTACAAAAAGCTAAGGCAGACAGTCCCTCCCAAAGATCCAAAACTCAGAAAGAAGTTTTATGAAGACAAGGTATACATAAATTGCATGTCATACTGCTGTCAGTCCCTATTGTGTGTTAGATATGGATTGCCTCTCCCACCAATGCTTACATCTGCTTTGTTGCTTCTACAAAAGGTCATAGAAACTCGTGTTTTCCCCTACACTTCTTTCGTGCTCTACCACTTCCTGCGTGCTTTACAACAGAACAGAGCATAGTTGAGGCTTCTTTATTTATTAAATACGAATCTCAGAATGTTTTAAGACAAGAAGTTTACTTGTAAAAACTATGAAATTATTCTTATTACATGGATAGATTTTTTATTCTTGGTTTCTTTTTCATTTAAGTTTCAAAGCATAACTGATCGCCTTGTGCAGTCTATGGAAGCCCGAAATCAAAGTGTTGATGATCTGCTTCTGGAGATTGACCAATCCATTGCCGTCAGCCGTCACACAATGAGGTACTCTTTTTCTGGTAAATGATAAATAAAATTCAATGTAGTGATAGCCATATGTCCACTAATTGTATTAAATACACCGAGCTTGGTTTTTTAATTCACCGCCAGTCGATTGCCCATTGTCTTTTTGCAAAACATTTTTCACTTGTTTCCTTTCTAGGCAATTGGACGGAGAAACTGGGGAAACATTGGCAGAGACAGACTGGGATCAGGTTCAACTTCAGGTGAGAGAGAGACTGTGTGCTCTTGGTTCAATAGACTGTTTTCGATATATTAAAATTCAGCTTGATAGTGAGGCCTTGAGGACACAAACAAAAGAAATGAATAAACATGGTCGTTCAATGTCCTTTGTTTGTGTCCTCTAAGCCTCACTGCCAAGCTGAGTTTTAATATATCGAAAATGGACTATTGCCATCGTTCTATTGCATCAGAAACAGTGCGGTATCGTCACTGGTAGAAGAGAGAAGGGCCCGACACTTTGGTATAAATCATTGACCGTGTTATTCAGTTACAAGTAAAGTTCATTAAACAAAGAACTGGAGCATACAGATTATTATAAATAAGACACCTAACGGAAGTTATCTCGTAACTTGTCGTGCAGTATCATCTCGGGAAAGAAATGTGGCTTACTGAACTGGGACAAAAGAATTCGTTATCTACTGGTATATTACGAACTCAGTTCTCTGAGTCGGTAGAGAACGTCACCGGTGTCGTAGAGGTCAGGGGTTCGAATCCCATTCAAGCCCGATTTTTTTCAGCCTATTTTCCAAAGTGCGTTGGTTGCATACATATTACTGCAGTGATCTCTCGTGTCTTTAAAAAGTTGAAGTTATCCACGGTTAGGGTGGAGGGGTTAGTGGAGCTCACTGACAGATCTATTACGGTGTTCTTCACAGAGAATCAAGTGATACATGTTACTAATTTATGACATCAATGGCACTAATGAGTTAATTGATGAGTAACCGATTGGCCACAAAATTTCTTGTCAGCGATTACTCATTGATGGTATCAGCCCGGAGAGGGCTCCCATAAGAAAAGGTCGGAGATGCACGTCGGCTCGCTTAGGGATATAAATCGGCAGGGGACTATTTTGTAGAACGTTGAACGCCGATCGCCAAATGCACTGTTTGCTTGCGGTTTAGTAGTTTCGCTCATGTTTGCTTGCGGTTAGCTTTTGTTTATTAGGAAACAGCATTATATTGCATATGGCCCTGTCCCACAAATAAAAGCTAACCGCTAGCAATGAAATAACCGTAAGCAAACAGTGCTTTCGGCATTCGGCGTTCGGCGTTCTGCAAATTACCCCTGCCGGGTACGAAACGCCGCTTTTTTAGCTGTCAAAGGAGCTCAGTTTAGGGTGCACTCGAAGAAATATTTATAAAAGACATGCTCTTTTTTTCGTTTTAAGGCTCGATTTCCGCCGGTCTCTACTAGCGCGGAATTCCTTTCCTGAACAGCAGCTGGTAATCGAGTCTATGTCTTTTAGGGGTTTAATTCAAATTTTCCGACAAGCATCCCCGACTGTTTCATATAAGAGTCCCCACCGGGGGGAGGTGGGGCTATTAGTCATCGATTACTTACGTCTGGCTTGAGCAGGTCAAGACACTATTGAAATTACTTATATTTTTATTGAACTGTATTTCAGGCAGTACAAAGATGTGTGACTGACTGTCCAATTTGTATTATGCCGCTTACTGACCAAGGACTATACAAAAAGAACTCTTCATCACGGCCCACTGTTTTGCTGTCGTGTTCACACGTGTTTCACGCCACCTGTCTCGAGGCGTTCGAAGAATTCTCCTTGGACAAACGACGTGTGTGTCCCGTCTGTAGGTCTCTTTACCGCAAGAAGATACTGTAGTAAAAGCACAGAAAGGAGTCCAATGTCCTTAAACTTTTGTACAAGTATCTTATCTATCATTTCGGAGACTTTGGTGGTTAACTGGTATCGATGACACAAGAAATGATCGCGAAATCTCCAAACCAAAAAGCTCTTAAATTTAGAGCGATCACAGACAGCCCAAGCTCAGCATAGAACGTAAACGCGACTGTTCACGAAGTATTTTGTTACAAAGATTTAATTTATTTGGGTTTATATGAGAACTCGACGGCTATTCGAATGACTTATTCTGTTACTAAAATGTAGTTTTCGTCGTTAGCCCGCTCCTCAAGCCAGTTTGAAGTCACAGTCATGTTATTTCCACGGAGTGACGTTCGCGCTCTCTTCTAGCAAGGTTGGGTTGCCTGTCGAAAAGTATGGCAGTTTGCGATATATCCACTGACTTCGGGCTATCCTCCTAATCTACGATGCTCAAATAAGTTAATTTTCTCTACTTTGATAAAGACATATTACAGATATTGGTATAATTTTTTTGTTTCGTTTTGTTCCTTCAGCTTAGTTTTGCGGTGCCGTAAGGATAACATCTTTCCTTCAAGGCAAAGGTTTGCATGATTTAGACAGGGGGGATTTTAATACTGGTTTCCATCCATTCATAATAAGATTAAGAAAGAAAAGGGGATTACAGCTTACATTCCTGACATTCCTTCCAGTTTCATTCGCTGAGAAGCTACAATCTTGGTCAGAATAAAATGAGAAATAAAATCACCCCTCCCCCCGAATCAATGATGAACTGGCGCTAAACCCAAAACGGGCCATTTTTCCATCATTGAAATTTGGAAGGGGTGGTCTTTTTCCTTTAAATTGTCCAAGATTGTAGCTAAATATTTATTTCTTCAATCCAAAACAACAGTTTAAGGGGGACGTGGAATAACGAAATTGTTTAAGGAAGTACAGACCCCCAGTACAAACGGAAAACGAAATTAAATTCATTGCTTACTTTTGAGTCCTTCCTTGTTGAAGTATTTGTTTAGTACTCTTAATTGGCTCTTGAAATTACAATAACACTTCAGCGTTTATTATCTTTGTCAACTGAACCATAAAACCGCTTGTTTGCATAACAACACCAATTTAAGTGCTTGAGTATACTCTTCACCATGGCAACACCTCAATGAGTGGTTTATAATTACAGTAAACGCTCAGCTTTACATTTACATCAAAGTAATTGTGAGAGGTGCTTCAAGGTTTCACACAAAATGTCCGACGACAGGCTGTTTGCAACGAGTTACAGATATGAAGTGTTCAACCCGAACGCAAAGACTCTTCGAAAAGCGCTGGCACTGCAAAGATCGCGGATTGAGGTGAGAAGAAAGTCATATTACCGGCTAATTTAACACTGAACGTATTCGTAACGGATTTTACGCGTATTCATTCATCACACTTAACTCTAAACGTGTCTTGAAATTTGCGGAGTGCGCGCGTTTTTGTAGGTAGTGTTAATTAACTATCTAATCACTTTATTGACGACAATGTGTATGGTAACATTTACCCGACAACAAGCAGATGATAACGTAAAAAAAATTGTACTTGTATGTATTGGTAATGATTAGAATAATAAACAAGAAAATAAGAGTGTGATTCTTAAATATAATTTAACTGCTTTCACTTGTTTCACAGATAGATGAAAAGATTGCGCACAGAACAGACGTGGAAAACATGTAAGTTCCCTTTCATTCTATTTAACTGATGTGTTATTTTGTTTTTTCACAAGCCTCCAAGAGAGGCGCGATGCGTGACACACGGGCGCTGAGCGTGAATGATCATGATCAGTTTCACAACGCTTGTAAGGTGATAATTACGTACTTCATTCCTGTCCCTGATTGATATCTTCAGAGAAGTTGACGGGAGTTTATCCGTTTTTTTTCCCGTTCTTTTCTGAATTGGGCTGGGTATGGAGCTCCGCTTTACGGCCGCTCCGTTAATACAGCCACCTCGTCATAACGGCCAATTAATTCTGGACCGAATAAAGGCTCAGTCAGTAATTTTCTTTTTTAAAGAACCTCTTTTAGTAAGGCCACCCCGTTAACACGGCCAGATTTTGTGGCCCGTTGGTGACCGGAATAACGGAGTTCCGCGACATATCTTCGCAAGCCGTGATGTTACATGATGTTACGAATCCTTTATAATGTACTCCGGCAAGAGACAATCTCTTGCCGGTAGCTATAGTTACATGAAAGACCGTAAAATGGATAAAACGTTTCCTGTTTTTCCTGAAATGTGATCTAAATGGATACCTCCCCTCCCATACCCGGCCTCTTTACAATCTTCGCTCTTGTGTTAGATTCGTTCTTTTGCTGTTTTTGTTGTCGTTGTTCTTGTTGCTTTCTGTGATTTCATTTGATTTTTGCCAGGTTCCATTGATCACCGACTTTGTTATGGTTGTAACTATCGTTGTGTCAAAAAAATAAATAGCATCTAGTAATAAATAAACATAATAGTATTTCTTTCTCCTTTAGAGTCGCAAGCGAACTAGAGAGAGCCCGATGGTTCAGCAGTCTCGAAGAGGTACGCCAAGGCATAAGGTTAATCTTACATATTTTCCTAATACTTTTGTCACGAAGCAGAGAACGAGTAGAAAGGAGAATAATGCATGGTATTGTAGTGTAGAAGGGAGTACAACATAGTGTAGTTTACATGATGTCCGTACTCGCACAAGGGACTTATTAAGGCATGGCCCAGATTAGATTCGCATTTGCGTTTCTTGCTTGCGATAATCGGCAGTTCAAGCCTATAGAGAACTGACATCAAAATACGACACTAGGGGTGCTGATCTGCTGTTATCCAACTATCTTGACCTGAATGCCATTAAAAGAATTCCGAATTCCATATTAAACGATCATGAGCATGACTTCAACAATTCAAAACCTAAATTACATTAGTAGAATTCTACTGGTGTACTAATGCAAATGATGTAAACTGATTGGCCGAGCCATTGCACACTCTCAGCCATTAGTGTGCAGTGGCTTGGTGCGGTCAAAATTGCAACGTTTCCTCGTTTCTCCAAAGTTTTGAAAGAACATATAGAAACAAACGAATAAACAAAATTCCTCAGAAAACTAAAAGGAGAGCATTTACGGTTTCTTGGATTAAAAAAGCTCGAAATTTTTTGAAGAAACTGACAAGCACGCGAACACAACTGCAAATGTCAATTTGACAAGTAATCAGTTCATCATCATCATCATCATCATCATCATGAGGTGATAGTTGATGAGGCCGTAGGCAGAATCTCGAGCTCATGATCCAGTTGTTAATTAGTATTTGCCGACTGAACTGCACTGAAGCTATTAGTGCACTGATGAAGCTCTATACATGAAGGATGTTACGGGTTACGCATGCAGGTTATGATGTAATAGACAGTGTTTGTCCAAACTTCGAGAAGAGAGTTGAAGATACGACGCTTACCGTAGTGTCTGTGACGAATTTCGAGGTGTTTGGAAATGTAGTCAAACACTGCCTTAAGAATTTGATATATCTTCTCAATGGAACTAAAGCTAAGGAGAAAATAGAGAAATAAAATCGCAAAAAACCTATGCTAATGAAGATCAGATACCCAAGACCGCCAAGGCTAAACTTGACTGGATTATTTTAAAATGAGTTTGAGAAGTCAAATTTTTGTCTTGAATAGAGATTTGTTGACTGTTTGCAATCTACACTTCATGGAAACGAAAAGTACTGAACTTAACTTGTGTATATTTCTCACAGGACAGTGAAAAGAAACGACAAAGAAGAGAAAACGACCTAGTAAACAATGAACTTAAGATGGCAAATAAGGAATTCATAAAGGTATGATTGATAATTGAGTGATAAACTAACAAAAACGTATAAAAAACAACACTTCCAGTGTTCCAGGAGGATCAGTGATCTTCTTAATCATTTCGTCTCCTGACGCCAGTACATGGACGTGCAAATAAAAACTGCCGCGTTGCAAGGCCCTCTGTTTCGTGCTGCTGCCTTATTCTGCCCTTTCCACCCTGCCTTTTCTTCTGCCTGCACCAACCTTGTGTTGTTTTCACTGCTGCTTAAGAGCAGCTTCGCCTAAATATCAACTAGACTTGGAAATAGCGAAAAAATCGAATTTCTTCAAACTCGCCCAGAATGAAGCCCTACGGGCACTAGTTACAAAAATATCGTTTTAAGTTCGATAAATCAAAAATTATTTTTTTCCGCAATTTTTTCGTTTCGATGCCCCAAATCGGCCAAAATCCATCGAAAATGAGCGGCATATTCAGAGGCTCGTAAACTCAAAAGTAAAAATCTTCATTACAAACTGATTGCACGTCGTATTTGTACTTCATTTTTTGTCTATTTAGAGCTAAATAGATCGTGATTTGATTAGAACTTAAATATTTGACGAATTTTCTAAATTAACGACCCAAGACAGATTTACAAGAGGTCTACATTTAGCCTATTTTCAAATGCTAAAAAGGCGTTCTGGTACACGGCTTTCCCCAAAACGACTAGTTTGGTGTGAAAGAGCATTCTTTCTTCTTCAAATTAGTGAAATAAAATTTTTGGGTAAATAAAATCGCGAGCGCTGAGATAGCGAACTAAATGCAGCACTTCTTCCTGAAAACGTGACCTTTGACCCGAGCGTAACGAAACCGATTACTGCAAGAAAACCCGGAAGAAAAGCAAACGCTTCGTTATTTTGAAACAATTTCTCGTGATATCTCTCCGAAACCATGATTGCAAGAAACTATTTCCAGATATGAAATCTTACAGGGTCAAAAAAGGAGCTAAAGGGCGCATCTTGACACAATAACTTTGTTTGCTGAGAATTGAAGTCAATGACCGTTAACGAATTCCAGTGAAATTTGCAAACTTGAAGTATGTTAGCCGATATTTACCTGAATATTTATATTAATAGAAGAGTCGTCTTCTTGGATTAACCTTCAAAAGAAGCAGGATCCAGATTTGAAAACCTCTAAAAGAAGAAATGTTTAATGTTCCGTGACCTGCCCGCTGCTATAAATTAGCTTAAATTCCATGCACATGCCGACCGCATGTTTGTCGTAAAACCAACTGAACTCCACTGACAGTTTCCATGGGCAACCCCAAAATAAACAATCCCCAAAAATGTAAAGTGAAATTGGCTGTCTTCATGAACAGTTAGAAGCTCGGGTCAAGTTCCATTACCTTTTAAAAGTGCTTGATTCTACTTTGTTCACTCAGTAGTTACTGTCACGTTCGAATACTGCGTAGTATATGGCAAGCCGTTTGTAGCAAAATTCAATCCTTGCAATATATGTTTAATCCTTTAAATAACGGTTTTATTTAAAGATAGAAAAAGGCATTCAATCCAATGATAAATAAAAATTTTGGTTCAATTCAATCTTTTAATTTTCATGATTCAATCCAATACCTGGAATATTGTTTCAATCCAATACCTAAAATATTGATTCAATCCAATACCTGAAATATTGATTCAATCTAATACCTGGAATATTGATGCAATCCAATACCTGGAATATTGATTCAATCCAATACCTAAAATATTGATTCAATCCAATACCTCAAATATTGATTCAATCCAATACCTGGAATCGTATCAAGAAAAGCGGGTCCATTTCGCTAACAAAAGGCTTTGTTTTACAGCCCAAAATTAACCTAATATGGCCATTTTTGAACAATGGCGGCGGCAGCTTGAAAATGCTCAAGGGACTTTCAAAATTTCTCGAGCGGGAAATTTGAACGATCGTAAAAACCGAAGTAACTACAAATTCCCCCGAGGGGAGGGATTACGGGTACAATTTGTTGTGTGTAAATTGTTACGCTGGGGTGGCTGGTAGGGGTTATCATTGCGGCTATCGATGATATCACCATTGTTGTTTGGTTTCACTGTTGGAAATTTAGTGTGGCTTCAAACTGGAAAAAGAATTATTCCCCCCTTTCATCCCCCTTAAATTTTCTGATTGGAATGTACAACAGCTACACGATGAAGGAGATGCCGTAATATATTTGCGGAACTTCGAAGAAAGCTGCCAGGTTATTAAGATTAAATCAGTTATAATATGCTTTTAGTTTAGAATTAGTTTATTTTTCACTGTGAAGCAATTAAAAAATAAATCGAAAATCATTCAGTGGATTAAGTCAAAAATTGCGATAGTATAGAAGATAAATAAAGAAGACACTTCTCCAAGTTTAAGGTTTGTGCGTTGTCCCAAACTTCTGATATTCGTCGAAATGTTTCGCACAAGTTTACAGAGCTCAGTACGGAGCCGCCATATTGGTGTCTTCTTCGTGGAACACCAGTATGGCGGCCGTAAACTGTGTCAACATCTGGAACTTGCTTTGGTTATCTAGGCGACTGACTACCTGTACTGAACGGACAAACATTTACATAAACACTTTTCCTAGTTCTTTAACTCCTCAAATGGCTAAAAAATCACGAGATAAGTATATATTTTTCGACAAACGTGAAGACAACTTGTTTACTTTGATCTTCAAAATTTAAATTCTCTTTGCACGCGCCATCATTACGTCAACAGCTCGTGCTAGCTCTGTGTTTTCATCAAGTTATGGAAACACGATTTTTACTGCGCCTTTCAATAACACGTTGTTTGTATGTATTTGAACATTCTGAAACGAACAAACGAAACGCATGTCCGAAAATTTTACTTTCCGCGTAACGAGAAATAAGCTCCGTCACTTAATTTGGCTGATTAAAGTAAAACCGCGTGCCGTTAAGTATCAGAGTCCTGGCTTCCTTTGATAAGCCGCACATGACGTACCCAGGCCATGGTTTTTCCTGACACGCCGCAACGTACGTATCAGGAACATGGCACTCTCCGACACGTCACCTTTCTTGACACATCACGTTCTGATCTCGGACTCGCCGAGTGTCGAGGAATTTCACGGCCACGTAAATTCCACGAAATTACTCATTTCACGCGGTGAAAACTACCGAGCGAAAAACAACTCTTAGCACTGTTCACGCTTTTTCTTTAGTGAGGCACACAGAGAGGCATAGGAGCTTGAAAAATAGAAGCCACAAAAAAACTGGATGCGTGTTTACAGAAGTGTGCGAAGTAAGCTTAATGTTGAACTTGTTGTGAACGATCATGTCCGCTTTCCACAAGCAACGAAAAAAAATCCGAAGAAAATCTACGATCACTTGGTAATATTTTGCTTGCACTAATGATAACTGAGTTGCGTAAACTTTTGCTCTTTCGGAGGCCGCTGTTTTTTTCACTTTTTAATTAGGTAAAAACAAAACCGTTAATCGACTTTTAGAAATCGCACTTGTTTCTTTTCTTTTGACTTACGCCGCCTGCTTTGGACGCGACAAACAAAGAAACGAAGCGTCGTGCACAGTGACCGCTTTTTCTCTTGCCTGATATTATCACAACGATAAAATAAGTCAAAAAAGTTATGAAGGCCAAATTTATTAAGACATAGAAATATATTACATCAATCACTCCTCCTCAACTTCCGTTCTTGTCCCGGCCGTTTAAGTTTAAGTTTAAGTTTAATAATACTTTGTCATGCTAGTACAAGTAAATAAATCATTTTATCTTTTGCCAAGTTAAAGCCATATAAAAGCGAACATTGCCAATCAAACTTGTAAGCTAATGCTTATTCCAAACGTCGTGCTACTGCAGTGACGAACTCAAATGAATTTGGCCCAGTAGTGGTATGACAACTTAAGAACGGCAGTGGTTTCAAACGTCGAATTTAATTCAGTCGCCGAAGGTGGGACGAAGTTTGCCTTGCTGAAGACCATTTTAAATGATAGAAAGCAACGGCAGCTGGTAAAAGGCTACGAATTCAGTTCGGCCCTGCAAGAGCACGTCGTTTGAAGCCAAGTCGCGACACGGCAAGGCCTGCTGTGCTAAGTAATTCAGCTTGCCGAACTGAATGATTTCAAACGTCACACACACACTTTATTATTTTCAAATTATATTTTACAAAAAAGGGAATGCCCGCAACTAGCAAAGGCTAATCTAGGCGGGCCATGCCTTAATAGCCGATTACAAAAATATACGTTGTGCAACTGTCGTGCTTAAGTCAAATTAAGTTCTTGAATTTAGTTCGGTACGGCAGTGGTACGACGTTTGGAATAGGCCTAAAGCTCTTACGTTATTCAGGGATGAGAGTCTGGCCGATACTCATACAGCCGGTCAAGTGTCCCTTTGGGCTCCCCCGGTGGAAATTGATCTTGTGATAACAAAAATTACACTCCTCACTCCTCTAAGGTAGTTAATTTGTCATGCCGACAATTTTTCCGATGATCACAAGTTTTCTCGCTAAGCTTCGGAAAAGAACTCGGCGCTTCTAATAACAAAAGGACTATTGTTTAGGTTTAACAAAAGGGCTATTGTTTATGTTAAATCACCAAAACGGACCCACTACAATGGACCATTTCTTGATACGTGGAATATTGATGCAATCCAATACCTGGAATATTGATTCAATCCAATACCTCAAATATTGATTCAATCCAATACCTCAAATATTGATGCAATCCAATACCTGGAATATTGATTCAATCCAATACCTCAAATATTGATTCAATCCAATACCTCAAATATTGATGCAATCCCATACCTGGAATATTGATGCAATCCAATACCTGGAATATTGATTCAATCCAATACCTCAAATATTGATTCAATCCAATACCTCAAATATTGATGCAATCTTCCTGGGCCGAGCGCGGCCAACAGGAACGAGAGTAACTGAACACTAGAGAGCACTGAAAACATGGCGGGCGATGAAGAACTAGATTTAGAAGTTGAGTTTCCTAAGTTTCTTGCAGACATCTTGGATAAAACGGAATTAATTTTTGAGAAGTTTGACTCAGAAGTTGTAGAAGCGCGCGCCGAAGTTCTTGATCAAACCATTAGTCTACTTTGGTAAATGAGACATTGCTACAACCGAGACACAAGGGACACGGAAAATTTAGATTCCATTGCTGCCGCTTTTGTAGATGTGCTCAGTGTGTTGCGTCGCAGAGCTATTACTCCGTATTACTCCGTGCTACTGCGGATTCCATTACGATAGAAAGCGAAAAAGGAGGAAATCATCGAAGACCATTTCTTAAAATTCCTGTCGAGGTGCTCGAGGAACTTTGAGGACAAGGATTCATCTGGACAACGATAACAAAGATGATTGGAGTTTCGAGATGGACAATTCACAGAAGATTGACAGAGTATGGCTTAGAAGATATGAGGGGTTTCGACAGCTTACCTGATAAGGAACCGAAATCATTCAAGAGTATGGATATAATTTCATTGCAGGTTTCTTTAAGTCCATTGGGTTACGGGTTCAACGGAGAAGAATAAGAGAAAGGTTAGCAAAATTAGATCCCCAAAATACTGTCTTGAGATGGGACGCGTAAATTCGCTTTGGCATCTGAATGGACATCACTCTCTGATCCGATGGAAAATACTAATTCACGGCTGTATAGACGGATTTTCTCGGAGAATAACGTTTTTGAAATGTACTGCCAACAATAAAGCAGAAACAGTTCTTGATGCCGTTAAGAGAGACGGAGAATTTTGACCTTCGAGAGTACGAGTAGGTCATGGTGTTGAAAACGTTGGTGTGTGCGGTACAATAGAGCAGGTTAGAAGAGAGGAGAGGGGCAGCTTCACTGCAGGGCCATCAACACAACCAACGAATTGAAAGATTGTGGAGGGATGTTTCCGTTGTGCTTTCCACTTGTACTTTTACACTTTTTGTAGTATGGAATTGTCAGGCATCCTGGACACTGATAATTCAGTGCATCTTTCTACCTTACACTTAGTTTTTCAACCAAGGATAAACCTTGCTCTTTGCCAGGTCACTGAAGTTTTTAACCACCAAAATGTAAGAACAGAAAAAAAACTAGTTGTCGTACCAAATGTGGCTTAATCATATGATGCAGCCTGAAAACCCCCTTTCAAATGGAAAGTCATATGATTTTGAATACTATGGTGATGATCCTGATGGTCCAACTCCATTGGACAGTGATAACAATGTTGTAGTTGAAGAAATTGACCTGGGTCAACATGATTCAGTGTAGTCATTTGTATTGGAAAGGCTAGATCCCTTAAGATAATCAAGTCAAATGGGAGTAGACATCTTCCAAGAGGCTCTAGAACTAGTGACAGTTAAACTTGGGCAACTGACAATTGTATAATACTACATGTGTGTGGGCTGGGTAAAGGAGATTATGGCCCTTAAAGTATTTTTGCAACTCAATTCACAACAGAAAACCTCACCCTGTATCAAGTAAATTATTTTGTCATCTTCCTTTTCATTGATATACAAAACTCAGAAACTGCTTGAATTACAGAATGCCTAAATTCTAGCAACACAACTAAGCTGAAGAGAAATCAGGGCATTTGATAACTGCCATGTGCACTACTCTGCCTTGTAGATTTTTCAGGTGCTTAGCAAAATAGATGTTAAAATGTTGCAAGGTTAATTTGTTATCTTATTTTCAAAAGAACCCAGGACACAAGACTAACTTCTTGGTGCACTGGCGTAATGGCTACTAACAGGACTCATGTCACTAGCCAAAACTAACTTTGCACCAGCCAGCCTTTTTCATACACAGCTTCACTAACTTTTGTGGTCAATCTTGGACATTTCTTGTTGCTTCTAAAATGTTAATAATAATCACTAAGAAAAGTTCACTCCCACAAACACGATTCCTGCTTTTCTTGAATATGCTTATGTTCAATCTCTGATGTACTTTTATCAGTGTTGCCATTTTCTTTTATCTCCCTATTTATCATATGCTTATTAAGGCAATTATTTCCATGAAATCCACTCATAGTTTCTATTCTCTTCAGTTTTACTTTGTCAGGATAGTTCTCAATTTTGTTTTCATCCAGTAGACCAGTACTCCATTCCATCATGATTGTCACAATGGCTAGTGAAAGTGCAAAATCTACTATTCAAAACTGAAATGTGTGGCTAGTTGGCAGTAGTGTTAGCCTCGAGCCCTGGGTACCCAATAATATTCACAACAAATTGGTGCAATGTTTGTCATAGAATATCGTGAAAAACATCGTTTTTAGGAAAGAAGTACCACAGGTGGGTTAAATAATGCAAAACATGAGACAACAACATTGAAAAACTTAAAACACATCCCAATGTTCAATGATTGCTGTCTTGTAAAATGTAAAGGTTCTTATTTTAAAAATAACATAAAGCCAGGTTTACACAAGCAGTTTTTGTGAGAAAAATGTTTGACCGTGTACATAGCAAAGCAAAAATTTTGTTTACAGTTCAACGTTTAGTGTGCCAGTAATGATGATTGGACAGCAGAAATATGCACAATACCAGAGACCAATGTGGTAGCACAATTTGCCACAGTTTACGTTATTTGCCACAAAAAGCTAGCACACACAGCTTTTAATAAACAAATATGTTTGTCACATAAAAATTGGTTAACTTACATCTACAAAAGCGACAGTAATGGAATCTAAATTTTCCGTGTCCCTTGTGTCTCGGTTGTAGCAATGCCTCATTTACCTAAGCAGACTAATGGTTTGATCAAGAACTTCGGCGTGCGCTTCTGCAACTTCTGAGTCAAAATTCTCAAAAATTATTTCCGTTTTATCCAAGACGTCTGCAAGAAACTTAGGAAACTCGACTTCTAAATCTAGTTCTCCTTCGCCCGCCATGTTTTCAGTGCTCTCTAGTGCTCGGTTACTCTCGTTCCTGTTGGCCGCGCTCGGCCCAGGAAGATTGCATCAATATTCGAGGTGGATTGCATCAATATTTGAGGTATTGGATTGAATCAATATTCGAGGTATTGGATTGCATCAATATTCGAGGTATTGGATTGCATCAATATTCGAGGTATTGGATTGAATCACTATTCGAGGAATTGGATTGAATCAATATTTCAGGTATTGGATTGAATCAATATTCCGGGTATTGGATTGAATCAATATTTCAGGTATTGGATTGAATCAATATTCCAGGTATTGGATTGAATCATGAAAATTAAGAGATTGAATTGAACCAAAAATTTTATTTGCCATTGGATTGAATGCCTTTTTATGTGTTTAAATAAAACCATTATTTAAAGGATTAAACATATATTGCAAGGATTGAATTTTGCTACAAACGGCTTGCCATAGTAGTATCGGTCACGCCAAAACACTGCAGACCGTGCAGACTGAGTAAGTTTCCCATACAAAGTCTTGTACGCGTTTGTCTATTGAATCAAAAGTCAATTCTGCGCTTGTGCAGCCTGTGGATAAATGACAGACTTTCAGATATATTCAACACTATTTTGTAACTAGACCCAAAAAAGGAGTCACAATGAAAAGCCCAAACAAGTGTCTGCAGTAACACAGCGGTCAAACGTCTGCGCATGTGCGAGCAATGGAGCAACTAAAAGGTGGCCAAAATATTTTCATGACACTGTTCTTTTCATGGGTGATCGGTATCCTATAAATGACATTTTCCTCGTTATTTATATATTTGTTTATGTTTTAGCCGGTACAACGAGAAATGACTGAGCTAACAGAATGAGCTAACAGAATGACTTGAGAGTTAAAAATTGTTCTACCTTCTGCTTGTTGCAGGTCTTTCTTTTCCGTGGTATGAATTTTCCGTGCTCCTTGAATTTTTTGTCCGCCTCGACTTTGCATTTAGTCCACCAGTTTTTTCCAGGTTTGTAGTTTAGAAAAGCTTTTCCCACCTGGTCAAAGACCAGGTACAGTTGGTTTGGGATCGGTATTTTGGCCAGCTATGCCCCCATGACGATGGACATGAACATCGTTTGCCGTTTCGATTCATCTCGTTCCTGTGCTTCAGACAAATCAAGGATCCGGATGGAATCCCTCAGTCCTTGCCAAAATTTTTCCAGCTCGTCTGAGCGAAGCCGAATCACTGCAATTGTCTTTTTCTTCTCCCATTTTTCCTTCTTTTACACATCGTTTGTCGTCCGTTTCCGGCGTCACGCATCGTGTGATTAATAAAAACAAATAAAAATATACTACGCCGTCGGCTCGTAGCATGACACGGGTTTTAAGACTTATAAACTTTTTTGGTAAAGCTCAAAACAAAATGGTAAATCAACAGAATACCGGTAACTTAATAAACTTTGTGTCTGAAAAGTCTTAAGTTTTCCTTTTACCTGCTTTCTTTTCCTTTTACAGATTTCTATGAACTTTTCAATTTTTTTTCGTAAATTTTGCGTGACACCGGTTGTTTCCCATGTTTTCCTTTAAATTTTTGCGCGGGAAATTGGCGCGCGGCTGCCAAAAAATGTACCAATTTGCGCATGCCCGACGTTTGAACGCGGTGTTGTCTGCAGTCTGCACTGTCTGCACTGTTTTGGCGTGACCGATTCGCGGCATTCGAACGTGAGAGTAGTGGACAAAGTCGACGCAAACAAATAAATTCAAGCACTTTTTAAAGGTAATGGAACTTGACCCGAGCTTCTAACTGTTCATGAAGACAGCCAATTTCACTTTACATTTTTGGGGATTGTTTATTTTGGGGTTGCCCATGGAAACTGTCAGTGGAGTTCAGTTGGTTTTACGACAAACATGCGGTCGGCATGTGCATGGAATTTAAGCTAATTTATAGCAGCGGGCAGGTCACGGAACATTAAACATTTCTTCTTTTAGAGGTTTTCAAATCTGGATCCTGCTTCTTTTGAAGGTTAATCCAAGAAGACGACTCTTCTATTAATATAAATATTCAGGTAAATATCGGCTAACATACTTCAAGTTTGCAAATTTCACTGGAATTCGTTAACGGTCATTGACTTCAATTCTCAGCAAACAAAGTTATTGTGTCAAGATGCGCCCTTTAGCTCCTTTTTTGACCCTGTAAGATTTCATATCTGGAAATAGTTTCTTGCAATCATGGTTTCGGAGAGATATCACGAGAAATTGTTTCAAAATAACGAAGCGTTTGCTTTTCTTCCGGGTTTTCTTGCAGTAATCGGTTTCGTTACGCTCGGGTCAAAGGTCACGTTTTCAGGAAGAAGTGCTGCATTTAGTTCGCTATCTCAGCGCTCGCGATTTTATTTACCCAAAAATTTTATTTCACTAATTTGAAGAAGAAAGAATGCTCTTTCACACCAAACTAGTCGTTTTGGGGAAAGCCGTGTACCAGAACGCCTTTTTAGCATTTGAAAATAGGCTAAATGTAGACCTCTTGTAAATCTGTCTTGGGTCGTTAATTTAGAAAATTCGTCAAATATTTAAGTTCTAATCAAATCACGATCTATTTATCTCTAAATAGACAAAAAAGGAAGTACAAATACGACGTGCAATCAGTTTGTAATGAAGATTTTTACTTTTGAGTTTACGAGCCTCTGAATATGCCGCTCATTTTCGATGGATTTTGGCCGATTTGGGGCATCGAAACGAAAAAATTGCGGAAAAAAATAATTTTTGATTTATCGAACTTAAAACGATATTTTTGTAACTAGTGCCCGTAGGGCTTCATTCTGGGCGAGTTTGAAGAAATTCGATTTTTTCGCTATTTCCAAGTCTAGTTGATATTTAGGCGAAGCTGCTCTTAAGTTCTGTACGTAATTGCAATAATCATTTAGGTCTTCCCCGAAGTCTTGACTAAAAGCTGCTGACGAGCGCTAGTCATTGGAAAACTATAGATTCAAGACAGCCACGTAGGCTAATAAGTGAACTCAACCACTCAATGCTTGATCGCAAGTCCGTCATTGTCCAATAGCTTCTAAGTTTGGACCAGGTAGCCTTATTTCCGGGTGTATGGGCCTCGACTGCGTCTCCAATCCTAAACACCCAAAAGAAGATCTTGGCCAATATCCAGCCATCTTGATCTCACACGTGGTCAACGACCCAATATAACAAACCGAAAACACCCTTATGCTTCTATTTCAACTTCAGTAGGAGTGAAAGGCACACTGCGGTGACGAAGATAACAAAACGACGCGTGTCGCAAACACTTTGATTTTAAGACGTTGACATACACCTTCAGAGGCAACCATTTAAATTATAAATAACTTTAAATGCCTTGAATGAAATCGCTGGTAGTGAGAGGCTTTCCCTTTAACAAGCTTGATATTTTTATTGAAGTTGACAGTTACTTGTGATAATGCATTGTTCGTGGCTAGTCTTACGCAGCGCTTTCGTTATTGTTTGTAGATTTCAAGCGGAAGTTTTTTTTCCTGGCTAGGTTCCAGCAAGAGATCCTGGCTAGGTTCCAGCAAGAGATTATCAAGATAATCTCTTGGTTCCAGTGTTTCACTTTGTTTCTTTACTTCTACAGATCCACCGTGCGCAGCTGAGGAAATTGTTAACAGAGGAAAATATCCAATACGAAAAAGAGCTCAACGAAAATGGAAAAGCTTTCTACAAGAAAAGAATTTAGATTGAAAACTCTCGATCTATGATTTGAGTTCACTGTATGTACAGGAATAGCCGTTTAATAATTAAATACGTGTTGAATAGTCTAAAAAAATGTTACATTTTACTTTGTCGTTACAAATATATTAAGGCCGAAAGTACACTATT
>NC_138149.1:13422400-13529900 GCF_964199315.1 Orbicella franksi
CTTGCCGAGTTGTATTTGGCTGGGAAACATGGACCGTTCTCCTGTTGTCTTCATTTGGAGCAATTGGTCCAATTCTGGGTTTTATTTCTTCGACGTGGCTAATGGATACAAAAGGTAAGCTTAGTTGTCTTGCATTTTGATAGTTTAAGTTCCCCCCCCCCCCCCCCTTTGTGTTAATTCAAGGTATTACGGGCGCGGGATTTGCAATCATTGTCTGAATTTCGAGAGTGTCCCAAGCAGGGGGAGAAGAGGTGAGAGATTTATAGTAACGCATCGGTCGATTCGAAATATACCCTCACCCGTCAGCCCCAGGCAAACTCCCAGGCTTCAGACTTTTTTTAATTTTTGGTTGCTCAAATTTCTATTCCCCTGGGGATAAATGGCAGAAATGGGTTTTGGAAAGGGAAATGACTCACCCTCGAACACTCACTTTGAACTACTACTGCACTGTGTCCTAAGTATAAAATTATTTTTGTGGCTACTTCTACTAGGCAGCTGTAGCCACAATGTCATCATGTGCACGAGTACGTAGAGTGTCCAATTTTCGGATTGTGTTGGGAACTATTAGGTCCTCTCGACTGATAGTTGAACAGAAGTCAGTCTGTTGTTCATAGTCAAAAAATATTTGAACGTATAATATCCATTTTCTCTCAGTTTTACACGAACGATAATTGAACATCTACCGGCCGTCTAATTTTGGATTTATTTGGCAGTACCAAACTGTTACCAAACAACCAGCAAAGCCCCTGCTTCTCGCGCTAGTGATAGAGTTTTTATTGACTACTCACGCACAATGTATCGAAAACAGTGATAGTGATCAGTGGCTCCCATATTCAAGGCCTTCCAAGGGGGGTAGCCATGCCCGATGTCGCATCCTTTTGTGTATCGATGGTGTCTAACCAGCGGAAGCAAATGTCGCTGTCATTTTTCTGCATGAGGTCATATGTGAATCTTATGTGGACAATCAGGCAACAGTTGGCCGACAGACAGCCGAGAGTCAGCTGACTTCATTGGCTGTGGTTTCTGTCATCTCAACGATCTGAGCTGCCTTTACATGTACGATAGTGACAGATTTGGTATGTTGAAGCACATCCATCACCTTCTTCAAGCTCTTAGATATTATGACAGTAGTCATAGTAAACAATGTTGACAATCTCTCTACATCTTCAGTGAACAGCAGCTGAATTGAAAGGATCTCAAATGAACACTTAAGTTTTCACCCTTTTCATGCCAACACTCACACTAACTCGCAGACAGCTGGCTATTACAACAACTGATGAGAATCACCGCAATCAACTTTAACTCAGACAATCTGGCTTAGTTTGTACAAAGTCTCTGTTGTTTCCCTATGTGGCACTTGAATCGCTGCTGCTTTACTCAGTGCGGTGAAATCTATACTAGTCTAGAGACTCTACAGTCGGAGAGTTAGCCACATACAGATTTATACTTAGGGAGAGTTCCTGGATTGTCCTTTGTTGTCATGTTTTACACTGTTTTCTGGGGGACACTCTGACCATGCATTGCTCTCCAGTTCCTCATTTCATTCACCTGCTTTTCAGATAGTTTGCCTTTGGAGGGAAAAACTTGGGTACATCCTTGGAATGTGTAGTGGTCAAGACCTGTGTGGGTAGTAGGACTTGGGAGCTGTGAAGTAAGCAAGTAGTGTAAAACACTGCCTTTTCAACCGTTCCTTGATTATCCTGATGAATCTGTAATTGGTTCAAGCTGTACGGGCATGTCACAGTGGCACCGCTACTCGTTTTTGTAAATGTGTTCTCGACAACAGGCGTTAAAAGACTTTTAATACTAAATTTGGTGAGGCTTACATTAAGATGATCTGGGAGGTCATTGATGTTATGCAGAGACTTCAGGATCCTCCTTTCTTCTTCCATAAAGTTCAACAGACTAAAACAGTTCCTTGAGAGCCTTGTACCTCAGCTATGGTACCAATAAGCTTATCTCCAAATATACTTAATCCAAGTTCAAAGCTCTCTCTTGGTAGGCTTTCCTGCCAGTTGTAATAAATTGTTCCATACAGTAATTGGGTCAACTGTGATTGCTTCGATTGAGCTGTGTCATGATCAGCTGTAACATTATCAACATCTTTTTCAGTCATCTTGATTTTTGCCATATGGCAGAAACAAACATAATTTCCAAAAATGACACTCAAGTGAAAACTGAGACCTGTGACACACCTAGTTTATATTGACATCATATTATTGTAGGGGCTCGAAACGGTTTGAAAAAATTGTAATTGAAAGTAGATTTAGTGTTCCCTTGATCCCAAGAATCCAATCAGGAGTTCCCTTGTTCCCTGAAAATAATTTGACAATATCCCCTGTTCCCTAAAAATAAATGCTCCTGTTCCCATGTTCCCTAAAATCCCTCGGAGGGGTTCACCATAAAATTTGCAAGTGAGTAAATGTTCACACGTAGAACATTTTGCCTGCCAAATCAAACAGCAAAAAGCTTTTACAGGCCATTGTTTTCAAGCAGCAACACTTAGAAGAAATGTGATGTCTCTTCAGTTGATGATTTCTAGTTTGACTATGTCTTCAATGCAAATTTTCCCTACCCCTCCTCCGCCCCCCAACATATGGTGTTAAATGCCCCAGCCCAATAACAACTACTGATGCCAAGTTCCCACCCTCCCAGGACACAAGAAATTTTCAAATGCCCAGGCAGGAGGTGGTGGGGCAATGTTAATGTTTCTAGTATTTGATTAGATATTTATTACATCCCTACTGCATGTGTGATAGGTTCAGGAAACTATTTCAAGTCATTTTGCCTCAAATAACTGACTATGTCGAAAATTAAACAAGTCACTATGTAGTAAGCACATTTTAAATATGTGTCGTGAACATTTTAAGAAAATGAAAAGGTTTACACATGTATTTGCCATCATTGTAAAGAACACTTGGCTATAAATCTCAAGACATTTTGGCAGCAAAAACGTTAGGGGGCTATACATTGTATGTAGAACTTGGCTTGCTAAATTGGCCTATCACAGTGCACATAGTATCTGGGAGATAATTTTACTTGGCTTATTTAATATTCTAGTGGCATACTTTTCCCACTCCTTCCCTTGCTTCTTCACTTGACTACCCAGATCACGAGTCCAAATTACGAACATGCCTACAGGTGAGGTGTCTTGCCAAAGAACACAATCAGAATGGAAAGACCCTATTCTGTACCTCTCCGTAATTTAAGCAATAGAAGCTTGTTTTGTATTGAGGTGGTTTGGTGTAGCAGCAAAATGTAGGACAACCAACACAACAGCCAATTGTCTACCAAATGCACATGGTAATGATTTCAGATGAAATTTTGTGGTTCGTTAGGGCTGTAGACACATAGATATGAAATTTTGAGCTTATCAGAGTGTGCACATTTGTAAGATTCCATATTCACGTTCATCATTATCGCCTTTCTCGCAGGGCTAAGGGCATCTGTTTTTGTGACTTCTCTAATGTTACTTGCTGGCAAAGCAATTCAAGTGATTCCTTTCAGTGACATGACAGTGAAGACTGTGTTCATTTATGTTGGCCATCTTGTCACCATGCTTCCGAGCTTCATAGCAAACGGAGCTCCTCCTTTAGTGTCAAGCACCTGGTTTCCTCCAAATGAACGAACAACTGCGACGGCTATTGGAACTTTGGCTGCCAACTTTGGTGTGGGATTGGCATTTTTTATAGGACCATCAATGATACCCAAGACATTTGATAACCCAGGGAACAGTAACCTCAATCTGACAGACAAGGAAATAAGGCTCATTGAAGCACGACTTAGATACTACTTTTATTTACAGACAGGACTTGCGGCATTGCTATTTGGCTGTGTTGCTGTGTACTTTCCCTCAAAGCCACCTCTACCACCAAGCAAAGCAGCATTAACAAGAAAAGTGACAGAGATTGGCTACGTAGAAGGTTTAAAACTGTTAATAAAAAATCAGTCATACTGGCTGCTTGTGTTTGTTTTGGCTGCATCATTTGGTATTTACTTTGGTTGGACATCAGTCCTGGATCTTGCTGTTCAGCCATTTAATATCAGCGAAAAGACTTCAGGATGGCTAGGAACTGGTGGCAGCCTGGCTGGAATTATTTCAGGGATAATCATTGCAAGGTAAATAACAGTCATAGGGCCTGTCAGAACCCACTTGTCTTTTGATCTAGCCTGGACTTGTGGCCAGTACCGATTTGAAAGTCTGTGATACACGGATTTACATGTATGGTCTTCTCAGCCTAATGTTGACTGGCTGACAATCAAAAATGAACATTCTGCCTAAACAGTATGCCTAAACATTTAATACTGGCCAGAGCCCATTTCCTGGAGCTGAACAAAAGAAAAGTGGGCTCCTGATAATTAGATTGGGTGAATGGCTAAGTTAATGGCTGGACTCAATTATCTTAGCTTCTGTATGAGACCGTGCAATACCTGTACCAATATGATAATACTCAGCATTTTGTGCAGCTCCACTGCGTTTATTTTTTGGGGAAAGAAGGAAATTTTTAAAAGTGGTTTCCTTCTTAGCCTTTGGTGTTGATGTTATTAAATGTCTGGTTGTGTGTGATAAGCCCAAATTGCATCAGTGCATAGAGGATACTTCTGTGTTTGTTTTACAACAAAGCACTTGCAACTGACATTAATGTCTTCTTTTTTTTAAAAAAAGTTTCTTTTCTCGTTTGTGATTAAGGTATTGCACTAAGTATTAATTAAATTAAGCAGCTATATGCATTCCATGCTAAAAAACACAGGGTACAATGTACTCTTACTCCCCCCTAGATGAAATGCTAATGCATGACAAGGTTACCTCTCATTATTAAAACAGTTGCTGGGACCCATTTATATACATCACTTGCAGAAAAGCATCCGAAATTTTAAGCATCTGAAATATTGACAGTACTAGCAATATTAGGTCAGTTGGACACTCTGTGACACTATCAAGACAACTGTTTTGTCAGGGTACCAACATGTTTGAATTATTATAATTATTAGAGTAGAATTATTAACATGACCTAAAGTAGAAGCTCACATCTCCCTGTAGGTCAGCAGATGTTGTGAAGCGGTGGACCAAGCAAATCCTTGTGGGTCTGTTCATTGGAACTGTTCTCTGTCAGCTGATCTTCACAATGACCTGTGCAAGAATCTTGCCTTTTTCCCAGGGACTTTTATTTGCTTCCATCATCTGCAGTGGACTGTTATTCAATGGCACCATTCCACTGGTGTTCGAACTGATCATGGAGTGTGTGTTCCCAGTAGGGGAGGGGACATCTGTTGGCGTGGGACTTGTCCTTGCTAATTCTGTGATATTTGTGTTTGATGCAGCCTTCATGTTTCCTAGGTCTGATGTCCAGTGGATGAACTGGGTTAGTGTTGGTGGCATTGCATTTTGTGTTCCTTTACTTCTTGTTTATAAGAGTCAGTATCGACGGCTTGACCTTGATACAGAACCTATCAAAGAGATCTAAGAGACCTTTTATAATTGTGTAAATCAAACATTCTTTGATTTCAGTAACATGAAAGAAGTTTGATCGTTGGTGCTTACTGTTAGAGAAAAGTGAAACAGGTTTTTGAAATGTTTTATTAGCCTGAAAGGTGTTAGAAGTAGAGGTAAATTGAGTGTCCTAGAAATGCTGATTACAGCTTCTCGTGACACAAAAAATGAGGGAAAATTTTAGTGTCTTTATTTTTTTTCTTCTTGTTCCTTTTTTGTGGGGTTAACAATCTCGAAATTCTCTTTGAGTTTACTCATCACACTGTCATCAGTAAAGAGGTAGCACTTTTAAATATTGTATATTAAAAATTATATTACATAATTATACGTTTTTATATAATCGATAAAAGTGCCGTTTTTTGTCACTGACTTGTATATTTTAGCAAGACGTTTCGGCTAACTCTTAAGCCTTCATCAGCATATTATAAATTATTATATATTGCAAATTATTATATATTAAATTCATAAATTAGTATAAATTATTATGTATATAATTAAATAAAAACACTTTACTTGTGAAATTTTTTATAGTAAGGACTTAAAATGAATGAAATTATTCTTAGTTGTCAACTAAAGAACATTTCTTCGTTTGGCTCTCGAGTGAACTTCTGGTTTCAGTCAACAAATCAGAGTGGTCAGTCAAGTAGAGAGGGCAAAGGGGGTGATGTCCCACGGGGGGACTCCCATATAAACAGGACAGGGATGCTAGTCGTACCTTTCAGGGGTTAAAAACGCGGTTTTTGCACCTCTTAGGGTGTTCAGCCTCGAAAGGTACACAGCGGGAACTTTTGAGGTACTTTTAGGGTATTGAGCTGGAAAGAAAATATGACAGGAGATATTAGTCGTTTTAGATTTTGTACCGCTGAGGGGTGAAAAAAATTTCAATCCACGCCCTCAAAACAGGATCTTGATACCTCTTAGGGAATTTTTTCAAAATTTATGACTAGTACCCCCGTCCTTTTTATAAGGGATCCCCCCCCCTCCCCCCCAAGGCTAATAACCAGTTCATACTAATGACAGAGGTAAGGCTGGGTCACACCAGAATGGTGACTTTATGGAGCCTGTCATCTGTGGCAGAGAATTGATACGGACACCTGGAATTGGTGCCTACCAAGATCTAGAGACGATGACAAGCTATGACACCGAATGATTTGGCTGAAAATAGTCTGTAGTTTAGTAGAATTCTACTGGTATACTTATGCAAATGATTGACTGAGCTACTTGTATACATACTATCAGCCATTAGAAGAAATCTACTAGCGTTCTATCACGAATGCCGTTCTCTGATTGGCTACGCTACCCACCATCTATTCTGTGATAGATAGTGAGTAGCGTAGAAGTGCGCCCTTGCAAACAAAATAACGGCCGCTTAACGGCGTTTTCGAAGTGTCCTGAAGAGGATTTCGACAAAGTTTTGAACGACTAGTAGATTTATGCTGAAACAATTAGATTATTCGCCCTCGATTTCTATGCGTGATAGAAATCTCGAACTCATAATCTTATTGTTTATTAGAGTGCAGTGGCCAGAGGTCATACACATAATGGCAACGTTTTCTAGCTTCCCTAATGTTCCGAGGAAGACTTCGAAATGTTACTGGATAGTTGATTCGCGCTTTGGCTTCATTAACTATCACCTCTTATGGTTCACCACTAAATTTTATCCGATTCTTATTGGTTTAAATTGGCACTCGTGACGCGATGGTGTTTATCGGCGGAGAGACACTATCTGTCCTTAGTATCACCCAACTAGTGGACTAATGCAAATCCTGCATTTTGATTGGCTACGCTACTAGGGGACTATGAGTAATAGTCCTCGAGTAGCGAAATTGGCGCCATCGAGCGTGACGTTTTCTTTCGTTTTATTCCCAAATAAATATTTCTTCAACTTGCATTTGCTAACTTTATCATTACCTTTTCTGTCCGACTAGTTGGTTGATACTAAAACAATTAGACCCTTAGCCCTCAAGGGCCACGGGTCTATTTGTTAAATAGTGCCCGTCTGAGGAAAATACCCGGATGAAAGTTCAAATGATGAGAGTGAAATACTGAATTTGAAAATTTTTCTTAAACATTTGTGACAGGTTGTGCGCTTGAATAAATATTTGACTGATCTGCATTTAGTGGGTTTTTGTCTATTTTCTTTTCAAATTTAATACTTGGAATTTGGAGATGTTTGTTTTTCAGGAGGGAGGAAAACAGGAGTACCCGGCGAAAAAGCCTCAGAGCTGGGGATGACCCAAGAGTAAACTCAACGCACATAAAGCATCGGGCTGCAATCGAACTCGGGCGAAATGAAGCGGCATTGATCAGCAAAACTCGCGTCAAAAAATTGGCTATAATGAAGTCTGATAAGCGTCTTGGCTCGTATGCAGACTCAACCTAACTACCTATCATTGCGTTCACGTACTGTAACACAATCCTAATCCAGTCTGTATTGAGACTTTTTGGGACGGATTTGTTCACCGATTTGGCCCCCACAGCAGGGGCAAATTACATCATGAGCGCATGAACGCGCTCCTTCTGGTTAGCACCAAGAATCGAGACCTCGGCTGGTTCAACACCAGAAGTCCGCGATTCACGGACTTCCCGTAGAATCGGACAAATCTGATTGGTTGCGAATACAAAACGAATACTCTGCGCGTGCTCAGAAAATCGGGTCGAGCTGGAGGTCACGATTCTTGGTGCTGACCAAAAGGAGCGCGGCGTCTGGGGACGAGAATGATTCTAGATTCGAAGAAAGTAGAAAGTGTGTATAATTTCTGCAAAGCTGTAGTTTGGCGCTGTGATTTCGACCCGCTCGCCTTCGACGCCAACGTAGTCGCGTAACCACGTAGCTATGTACCGATGTAATGTGACTATTTCTCGTTCTAAAAACGTGAAAAAAGAGCCTAATACTGCACAAACTGGGTAGCCGCGTATCCAGGTTTTTCGGGGGTACAACTTCGAGTGGCCGGGTGTTCTGCGGTTACTCACCCAGATCTGTGGTTCGTTTAAGTTTGTTAGCATTATTAGCACTGATCTGGATCTCTGGGCATTCCTCTGTGTCACGTTCTGAGGACGTTAAGCGAGTGGCACAAAAGAGTTTTCATTCTGTGAACTTGATCGCACAATTTTACCACCGGTATGAGGCCTTGATCTTCCAAGCTCCGTGGCGTTTTTCGCTAATTCAGTTTTGCGCTGAATGCCTTTCTCTCCTGGGGTATTTTCAATCTTAACTGTAACAATTAGTTGGTTGCCCTGTTGTGTGAATATCTGGTCGTTCGCTACCCTCGATAGAGCTGACATGGGTCTTTTCTTCACTGCCTCATTCCGCCTCTGCCGAAAGGTATCTAAGCACGTCATAGCACCGAGAGATTCTGACCTTAATAATCGAGCGCCCCCTCGCTCGTTTTGAAGCTTTTCAACGTCTAGCGATGCCACGGAATATCGACGTTGTCTTATGTGACGTGCAGTGCGAGCTGCTGGTATGTTTCTGCACCTTAACAGCGCCAATGTCGCTTCCCTTATGCGGCAGTTTCTATACCAGTACAAAAGTGGGCTGAACCGGGAGTTTAACTGAAGTATTGTTTCGGCCCATCGTATAGTGGAAATTTGGCGGAAAAAAGGTAAAGCTCCTTGACAGAGATGAACGAGGAAGATCGGCACAGTCGAGACACCAACGAAAACTGTTAACCAGAAAGTCGTGCGAGCAACTTTGCTTTCAAGCTTTCATTTGAGCAGAACATTGACTGGGCGGGTTCGCATACGGTTCCAATTTCGAACTGCGAGATAAGCCTTGACATAAAAATACGCTATAACTGATAAGCAGAAAAACAAGAAAATGCTCGAAATGACATCTACGACTTATATGATTTCATAACGGACGCTAACAGCTACCGTTATAACTAATGGAACAACCATCAGTACTGCAAACAGCCATGCAACTTTCGAGTACTTGTTTACACGGTTTCTTGTAACAATAGCCTTGTACTCCATCCATTTCGCTGTCGCCACATACCTCTCCCAAGCAATTAAGAGCAAATGTAAAAGTGACGCACCGCAAATACTGTACATCAAGGAGACACTTAAAATCTATCGTACAGATAATATTCACTTCTAAAACTCTGTGGATAACTAACATGTCTAACGTGATAGACAGTGGCATAGATACAGCGCCCACCAACAGATCAACTAAGGCCACGCAAGACAACAGAATGTTTGAATTCTTTTTCAATTCTCTTCTCGTCTTCACAGCTATGATTACCAAGAGGTTTAAGAGAATGGTAACGGGACAAGCAATGGTCGGAATGGCAGCAATAATCTTAAAAGAAGTTGTGTGATGTAAGTCCCAGATGAAATGTGGCGACTCCCGGCAATGAAACACTGACCTTGTTTCGCTGGAGGAATTGGCGAGTGATTCTGTATTCTTCATTGTCATAGTCGATACACCTCGTTAAAATAGATGACTGCAGAGAATCAGTTTCTTGACTGCTCGGTTCTGGTTTGATTCTGTGTTCTGTGTTCTGGTTTGATTCTGTATCTGTGGTGCATGTTTTTGTCTTCTTGTGAAAATTAAAACTCCGCCGGTCTTGACACTTGTTCGACCGAGTGGAAAATACATTTGCAAATGGCTTAATATTGTTAATATTGACGTGTGACGTCAGAGGTTTTTTTGTGTAGTCTGTGTGGACTTCGTTTTAAGAGCAATGAATTTATTGTTCATCGTTAGTTTTTCAGGCTTTTCTGATTAAAGCATAGATCTTCACCTGTTTGGACATGGTGCACGCTATGCAGTGAGTTCAAAAATAGCTTATATTCATTTACCTCAGCCATTTTACTTCTATATACTTTTGCCTCAAAGTATACCCCGAAGCAGTTAACTGTTATTTAACTGAGTTAACTTTTTACCTAAGCACCTTGTTACTTTTGAGCATTTTTCCTTTTTACATCCGAAAAAATAATTGGAAAATCGAAATCGAAATGCCAGGTGGTTTCCTAAAAATGTAACGTTTGCCTTGTCTTTTTCTTTTTTCGTACAATGTTAGCTAACTGAGATATTTCCATCAGTTTAGCTTTAATTTTCTCATTTTTAATCCAAACATCCAGAAACGCAGCCTTTACTGAAGAAAGAAATTAAAATCTAGTCAACTCTCTAAAATTCTGCACGTAAATATTTGCATCTAGTAATTTTCCAGGCGATTGTTTTACTTTGCGTGGTATTTTTAAGAACGGATGAAGTGGTCAATTTCCTTCCCAATTGATTTCATTTAGTGACGATCTCGATTCAATTTATTTTGACAAAAAAGTTCTCGTCAGTTGTAATTTCAGCGCTACTTTAAGGACAAACTGAAGCAACTGATTGCAGTATGTCGAGCATTGTAAAGCTAGGGAGAATTGACAGGAAATTTGATGAGCGAACTCAATGTTAGCCAATTTTTTTTTAATACTGTCACAATGGCGGTCCCAGAATGGAAACAGTAATCTCCCCATAGAAGAAAAAAAATCCATTTACCTTTATATTTTAATTTCTTTACGTTTTTTATTTCCCTGAAGACAATACGATCGATGTTATTTCGATAGTTGTTTGTTTGGCACCATGGTAAAAGTTACCCACTCATTCGTTCATGTCCATGATAAGGAGAGAATTATCCACAGTTACCTCACGTCTCGAAATGGGACAATAAACAAAGCAAGCTGTCTGTGTCTATTCCAGTGCGCCCATTCGTCATTTCTAAGTTTTACTGGGTTGAGTTACTGGACTGTTTTGGTGAAATCTCTGGTAGCGACAGCTATACTGGCTTTTGGCAGTATCTGGCAGTTTTACGAAGTAATTTTATATCGTTATTTTATCATTTCAGTCTAACACTGCTGGGAGATTACATGAGATCGCAAGCGCATGCGCCAACTCAGACTTGAAATAATTATATAAATGTGAGTGAGTCAAGGCACCCAACAAACTAAGCGTGGGTGGGAGAGCATGTAATCTCCCAGCACTTTATAACTCGGTAGAATCTCAATCAAACTTCAACTTACAGGCAAGTCTCGTTTAATGTTACTATTCTACCTCGTTAGTTAGTTAGATGCTGTTAGATCACATGAGATTTTGAAGCAACACGAACGTTAGACATAGTAATCACAAGTGAGTTGCTTACAATGCTGAATGCCTTATCAGCAAATTAGCCTTGTTATAAAACTTGGCAAATGGGGACTTGGAGGACCACCCAGTTGTGTGCAGAATGTCATTAAGGCTTACTGAAGCGTTGCTGGCTGCAGATGTGCTGGGAGCTCGAGTGCTGTGTAGTTTAAATCTAGCTGTGTCTATTCCAGAGTCAGTCAGAACAAACTTAAACCAACGACTTGTAGTAGGCTCCCCGTGAACCGATCACTTCACTCTGCGAATTCTTCAGTTTCGCGCTCGTCACCCGCTCGCCGATTTTTTTTCCCGTCCTCGCCCAGAGCCTGTTGGCAGGCCGCCGATCGAGATGTAGATCGCGGGGATTGATTGATAAGGGGGAGGGGGAGGGGGCGGGGCGCCTTATTTTGAGTGAAAAAAGATGAAATCACAGAAGGAAGAAAAGGCGGCAGAACAAGCAAAAAAAAACCGCCCTCCCCCCCTTCCTCCCCCTCAGCTCAAGGTCTGGATCCGCCACTGATTGCAACATTGTTTGGGGAAACTATGCAATAACGTTACGCCTACTCCTACTTAAAAGAGATGTATAAGGCACAGCATTCGTGGAAAGCGGCTTTCTTATTTAATTATTTTCATTATATTAGAAGCCCGAGTTTCCTTTTGGTCTATTTTATTTTTGAAAATTTAATTTTACATATTTTTCTAATAATAATAATAAACAATTATTGGATGAGGTTTTTGTGATACATCCGGAATAATCAAGGTCGAGGTGGGGGTTATCAGCCGAAGCCGAACGCTCAGGCTGATAACCCTTACCGAGACCTTGATTATTCTGGATATCACAAAAACCGAATCTAATAATTGTTTTATTATACATTGAACGAAAAAGAAAAGAAAGTGATGTTCTTGCTTCTTCACTGACGGCAAGCAACACAAAGCGCGCGAACTTGACATGATTACCCGTGGTCTTGAGTGTCCTTGACATGATTATTGTCTAATCTGCAGAGATGACGTCACAGGCGCTGATTTTGACAATTCACTGTACGCTTTCGGCTAACCAGAAAAGAGATAGTGATTTCAATGTATAATAATCATAATTATTCGATGTTCCGTGACGTTCCGGGATGTTCCAGGGTGTTCCATGCTCCTTGTTTTATCGGCGACCTTCAATTATTACAGTAACTGATCTCAGAGACCTAAAGACTTAAACTAGATATTAGACCCACAGGCAAACTTTTCTGGATCAATGTTGGAGATAATTATCGCGGCGTGAAAGGTCAAAATGTTAGGCGTTTAGCTCAAGTGCCCAGTCTTCGAGATGCTCTCAATTTTTTTGTTTTATTTACCCAAGCAAGATTTGCGATAAAAACTTAGCTTAAGGGATACTTTTAACTAGAAAAATAGTTTGCGCAGATTGACTTTCTGGTCCAAGAAATCAACCTAAATTTTGACGTGACGCAACATCGTCGCAAGGTACAATTTTGAAAATTTCCTAAAAATTCAGGTTTAAATTTTATGCGGATCTAAGAACACTAAATAACTAGCTTTTTAGCTTTTCCAGTCACGCTTATTATTTTGGCTTCATAGCGCTCGTGAACGTGACGTGAACGTGACGGCTTTCCAAGTTTTCATGACACAAATTTATTCGCTGTAAGTTGATTCACAGCGTAGGATAAACGACATTACCTTTTTCAATTAAAGGCTGCAAACCCGAGACGAACTCAATATCGTTCAATAATCAATGACGTCAGTCAAAGTAAGATGCGAGATTACTCTAACAACAAGCATGGTCAAATTATAAAATTCAATAATAAATTAAATTCTGTAACTTGAAGGGTATTTAAGTTGTTAATTTTCTAATCCAGTGAAACAGCCACAAAGCATATCCATCTAGATTTAAATCCAGCCAGTTTCACACGTCCTTCTCTCTAATGGATCGAAATATCCGGAAGCCACATTTTTCACAGTCCTCAGAGATTGATTTGGCTTAATCGTAATTTCTTTAAAGTTTCTTGTTCCTTTCCTAGTTCCTTTTCATGCTTCAATTTAGAGAACAAATTAAGGAAAGAGATTTGAGTCACGAAAAACTTGACAAATTGCTGCAAATTCACTTAGTTGGACAAGAATCTATGCAAGATTGCAAAATTTGGAAATTATTTTATCCTTATTTCGAAGAACCTTTATAAAACGGTATTTTAAATACAGTAAGTGATATTAAAATATCACTGGCTGCAACGAAAGAACTAAAATTGTAATAATCACATTATGTGTACCTACAAACAAATTAAACCTGTCAGATCCAAAGATATCGGGCACTTGATACAACTTTAATATATTAATTTTACTACTTTGAGTAAATGTTGGTCACATCGATCTTTTCGTAGTCATGAAATTTTAACTGAGCAAAAATCCGGAATCAACCCTTCTTTCAAATTATTTCAAGGGAGGATAAAAATATTCAGCTACTGTCATTATCATCGTCGAATCAAAACATGGTCAAAACATTTTGTTTGCAAGGGATGTACTGATATAAATATCTTGCAAGACTGTATATTTTAAGATAAAACAGGTGTTATTGCCTATATCACACTTATTGGACGTGCGATAACGTGTTTGCCTTCAGCTGTTGTTCGTAAAAAATCGATCTGACTCTGGTACGGTTCGTAAACCTCTTTAATGAACATAAGAAGTTTTTTCTGAAACTGTTCTTGAAAAAATGAAAAAAGCGACAGGAAGAAACATATCTTAAAGTAAAACCAAATCATGCCAAAGACAACCGCCATTGTGTTTATCGTTTTCTTTGCACTTGAGGCGGTCGTCATTATCATTGGCAACGTATTTACCATTTTTGTTTTCTGGACTCAGAGAATACGTGTAAAAACGAACTTGCCTTCTACTGATCAACCTCGCCGTCGCTGATTTTTTGGTGAGAATAGCAGAAGCAATAGTCCTAGCGATCGAAAAAATACCCAACGCTGGAGAAGAAAAACCAGCGCAACGTCCTTGGGCGGCATTTCAAGTCTTTGTTCCTGGAACATCAGTAATGTTTCTCGTTCTTATTTCGCTGGAACGTGTTTTCGCCGTGTCGAGGCCACTGCGTCATCGCGTAACAAGCCCTCGCGTTTACACTTACAGCATAGTTATCGTATGGGGGCCAGGATTGTGTACGGCAGGGCTATGGGTGTTAACCATGTATCACCCAGACATAAATACCTTGTATGCGACTGTCACAACACAATTTTTGCTTTGGTTTTCCCATTGGTTACCTGTACAAGTTACCTAACGGTCCGTTCCCGATTGCATCGTACAGCACCTGCACTTAAAGATCACACCCAAAATGCAAATGAACGGAATTTACAATTGTCTAAGACTTTCCTCATGGTAGTAGCTGTTTCAATTCTGTTATGGTTTCCAGCCTAAGTAGTCCACACCGTTAAAGAGTTCTGCCCTCGGTGTTTTTCTCCCAGCGTGTTGAGTGATGGGAATATTCTGCATTTAGCAAATTCCGCAGTGAATCCAGCCGTTTATAGCTTTAGGATGCATATATTTAAAGAAGCTTTAAAAAGGTGCCTTAGAAAACGACGCCAAAATATTGAAATAAGAAGTGTCTTTAACAATGTACGCGATCAAGTCCAAGTACTTTGACTTATTAGAGACTAAGGCCCGACCCTCACTGCGCCGGAGATGTTTGCAAACGCAGCTTTATATCTGCGGTTAGGCCTACCGTCCATACTAATCGGTCTAAAACTAGGAGCTTTTCGAAACGGACGTCATCGCGATAGCCATGTGATTTCACAGCCCGAGTTTTCCTCAAGCGCAAATGAAAACTTACCGGCGATTGTTGCGTTTTCAAATTTCTCCTTTGTAGTGTGGACGGAAAACGTGTGATTATTTCAATCCATTACGAACATTAGAACGCACGTTTTTTGGACCTCTATTTCCGGGAATTTTACGGCCACCAATAATTTTTCTTGTTCCAAGTCTTGGTTGAGAATTTGAGTAACTGACGTCATTTTCTCAAAAATACCACACGGGTTGGAATTCATAATAACAATTAGTACTGCAATTCGCATAAAGGATAACAAAAACTTAGGCTGTTATATTTCGTGCAATTTTCTTGGAACAGGGAAAATTAATGGGGGCCGTAAATTCTTGGAAATAAAGGTAAAAAAAAACTTGAGTTTTAAAGTTCGTAAAAGATTGAAATTTGCCAAGATATCTAGGAAAGACCTATTGTGAACGAAAATGTAAACAAATGGACATCAAGAATTTGATCGTAGGGGCAATTTAAATGTTAGAAAAGTTGCACAAGGAATTGTCATTCTTTCGTTTTGTTTCTTTCACGGTCGCCGTATTAAGAGTTATTAATTATAATGCCTGAATATCAACAGAATTGGCTCCACCAGTCGATATTTAGTCGCCGCACCATGAAAGGTGTATATTTAACCGTCACACATTGAACTTGCTCTAATGCTTTTAACACCCAGAGATAACACCTCAGAAGATGAGAGAATATTTAGGGTCAGAGTAATGGATTTAATTAAGTTATTATGGGACTCGGTTGCTATCAATGAGCCTGAGCCATCAGGTGTTATTTAGGTATTGTTGCTATATCGAAAACAAATCTTAATTACGAACAACAAAATCGTTTCAATTTGGCAAGATATCCAGGAAATACCTACTGTGTACGAAAACGTAAAATAATAGATATCGAGATTTTAATCATAGGGTAGTTTTGTAATCCAGGTGAAATAGCCTCAAAGCATATCCGCCTGGATTTAAATCCAAGTTTCACACATCCTTTTGACTCCGTCTAATAGACCGAAATGCCCGGAGGCCACATTTTTCGTCCAGTCCACAAAATTGATTTGGCTTTATAGTAATTTCTTCAATTTGTAGTTCCCTTCCACGCTTCCATTTAGAGAACAAATGAAGGAAACGAATTTGGGTGATGTAAATCTTGACAAGGAGCTGCAAATTCAAAAACTTGGACAAGATTATATGCAATGTTTTCAGATTGGAAATAAAATAAAAAAGAATTACGGCAATTTTATCCTTATTTCGAAGAACCTTTTTGAAACAGTATTTTAAATACAGTAAGTGATATAAAAATATCTGTTTCACCGTTTTCCCTCTTTCCGTTGTAGCCTGAAAGGGTGTCTACTGCCCTAGTCGGAATACTCACGCTCGGGCTGCCATTCTTTGAGTGGGTTTCTTCGGCGCCTCTTTGTCTCTCCTAAAGCATGTGCTTTTATCCGTGGTATTTTATCGCGTCTTACCACTCAAATGCTGGCAGTTGTTGTATATTTTAATCAATCCTCTTCCCTTACAATTGCCTCGCCCTTCATCTTGAGTTTTCAGTGGATAGGATTTTATAGTTTTAAGTTTCAGGTTTTGCTCTTGAGTATTGGCCATTGTTTCGGGTCTTTAACATTCAAGGTGCTGAAATACTTACCGCTTTTAACTGTTAACTTGTTACTTCTTTCTTAAGAAAATAACTCGGCTAGGGTCGAAAATTCGATTTCGCTCATATTTTTATGGTAGATAGGCTGGGGCATGACAAAAACTACTGGATAGTTTTTTTGGCAAAATATCCTTTTATTTCAAAGAAATATGCAAATTACCAAATTCCGTTAAAATCGTCATTTGACGCACCATTTTATTAAACAAGTTTGAGAGCCTCGCATGCAAAACCACATTATTCTTCCGTCTTTAAAACACTCAAATATTTTTGTGCAGTGCTTAAATGTGTACTGGGTTGATTTTAGGGAATGTTGCGTTGTCTTTTTGGGTGCAAAATAATTAAATTTCGAAGACATGTATTTCATTCACTTTAAAGTACTTCGTGAATATAATTAATTTTCACCATGTGCGAAACCTTCAAATAGATCAAGCTTCTGGTGGTTGAATCGCAGAAGGACGGTCTACAGATTCCTGTAAAAATTTCTTTGGGCAAATGATTGTGAGCGACGCGAGAGCTTTTCAAAGTCCGTCAAAAATGCAAATATTTGACCATCCGTCGTCAAATTTCAATTTACGGGTTAGACGTATATTTTAGCATGTGCCACATGACTTGACGTATGTTAAGCTGAAGTAGACACAGAGCTGATAATTTCGAAATTTTCTGTAAAAGGCAGGTCCAAAGCCTATTTGACGTGTTTCTAGTCGATCTCTCACCATTCGTCACACATAAAGCAGATGTTTGCTTTTGTTTACACAAGGTTAACGTCCGATGTACATCGCCTACTGTCAACCTATTATTGGTCGAATACTATGAATCTGTGACCATCTTTCTACGCATATGAACATCACTGCATCTAAGTCTAAAACGGTTAAGTCATTTATAGATAGTTGCTTGCTTTGCGCTGCGCCAAAATATTGCGTTTGATCGATTGCTGACCATTGCTGATAAGCGTGTCGGCGCAGCACAATCTTACAGCCGTTATTGTTCGTCACGCAATGCTGTCACGGCATATGCTGCACATTTTGATCTAGTTTGTATAGAGTTCTCTCAGGATAAGTGACGCAATTTAATCATTGTTCATCTGTTTTTTCATATATATAATAATATATGTGTATATTTATATAGCCATATTCTATAGCGTACGTGGCCTCGGTCCAAATCACGTTTATTGTACGTTCTGATGTTTCAGACAACAGCTGATAAAGCTAGTGCCTGTACTCACTAGAATTTTAAGAAAATCGTCATAAAAAAATTATAGATTAATGAAGCAAGAACTAGCCGAAATAAAAATAGGAAATCACAACGTGTCTAATTCGTGAGAAAAACAAACTAAATTTAATTAGTAATTACGTGAGTAAATAGCCCTGGCCATGCCATTTTATTTGGCGTGTTTTGTTTGCTCAGTGGCGAGGCATTGGTATGTAACAGAAAATAGAGGACTGTTGTCAATACAGTCCAAAATTATCGTCGGTAAAATATTGTAAATAAAACACCTATTGACCGGTTACCTCCGCGGCCATCATTTGGTCATTCCGATAAGGGTTTCATTATTGTCTTTACCCATATTAAGCGGCCACCCAAAATTTAAGAACTTTGTTTTGGAAAGGGCGATGGCAGATAAGAGTCTGAAATTGAAGGTGCATGACGAGTGATAATTCAACACACGTGTTACCGCCGAAGAACAGTATTTTATTTTTGTTTTATTTTGATCGTGACGTTTCGTGTCAATGACATGAAGTAGCTTGCAAAACTTTGTAACCACCCGGATGGACTCACGTGGAACTGATTTTGTAAAACTTGGACGTGTCTTTGGTTATTAAAAAAGTGTTAAAATCAAATTTGTTGTCGTTATGCGAGTTCATTGGGGACTAAAGAAGTAGCGGCAACATTTTCTGGTCCTTCGAGCCGGATTGGAACGAGCGAATCGAAGAATTTGGAATTTGGTGTGGCGAAGATTTTGGAATTTGGTATGGAATCGACCGAAGCGACTGATGGCGGTCGCCATCTTGGCCATTTGGATTCAGCTCGTACTGTGAGTACTAACATTGTTACTTTAAAAAACAAACGGGCAGCCGTCAAAAGAAGGATCACGAACACGTTGAAGAAATTAGAGTCCACCATCGAACAGTATGGTCGAAAAGCGATTATACGTGGATATGTCAACAACTTGCAGGAATATCTTAACGAAGCGAAAGGCCTCAATGATGAACTCGTCTCAGTGATCCCAGAGAACGAGCACGAAGCCGCAATAGATTGGTATGAAGAACAACTCGATAGAGTCGAAGACGCTAAACTTCAGGCCAACGCACATCTTGACGAGCGGGCAGAGGAAAGTTCTAGCGGATTAAGCTCGATGAAATCATGGAAAACTTCTTCGACAAGAAATGTCTCCCAAGCGGCCGAAATTCGCGCCAAAATTACTTCAGCAGAAATTAAAGCAAAACAACTTGCCTTGGAGGAACAGCGAAGAAGAGAGGAGTTCGAAAAACAACTGGAGGTTAAAAGGAAACTTGAACTTGTCCAAGATGAAGCTCAAAGGCTAAAATTCATGGCTGAAGAAAGAAGAAAGACTCAGGAAGCCAAGGACGAGGCTGCACGCCTCGCAGCAGAAGCAGCAGTGTTACAAAAGGTACAAAATGAAGTTAATGATCCGGAAGCTTTGTCTAATCGATTGCTTGATTTTGAGGATGATTCATTGAAATTTGTTCCATTATCTAATCTTGATGAACCGTTAACAATAATTCCTCCACTACTCCCTGGTTTGTTGCAAGGAACTGGAGCAAATCATGGAACTGCATTGCCACCTGACAACCCTACAAAAGTTGTTACACCTTCACCTTTGTTACAACAGCCAAAGTCAGCTGTTTCATTTATTGCACCTCAAAGCACGAAAAAACCTAATGAAACATTGCCTTTGTATCACTCGTGGATTGGAGATTTACAAAGTGGAGTACAGCATCCAGCTTTAACTAGTACGGACAACCGAAAAACAACCATTTGTGGTCATTCTACTCGTGACTCTCTTCCAAAGTTACGCCTAAGTAAGTTTGATGGTGACCCTTTACACTGGTCTGATTGGTCCTCAATGTTTAAATCAATTGTTCATGATGCTAATCTGTCCCTTAATGGCAAAATGCAACATCTTCAGAACTCTGTTATTGGTAAAGCTAAGTCTGCAATTGAAGGATATGGATACAGTGGAGATTCCTACTATGAAGCACTGAAAGAACTGGAATCCAGATTTGGCAAACCTTCCCTTGTTGTGAAAGTCACACTTGACAAACTGAAAAAAACAGCTCGATTACAAAATGACAAACCTCAAGAAGTGAGAAATCTGTCAGATGTTATGTCAACTACTGTGTGGACATTTAAGAAGTTTGGATATGAAAGTGATCTGAAAGCAGAAGCTAATGTTTCCCTTGCCGTTGACAAACTGTCCCAGGAGCTCAAAATCAAATGGAAGGACAACACCAAAGCTACCAAACTGGAACGACCTAGTCTTGATGACTTCAGTGTGTGGTTAAAAGGTCAGGCAGATATTTATGATGATTGTTGTTACCCAAAAATGTCAAGTAAGTTTCCATTCCAACCTCATAAGAAACCTCGGTCTGGTGGATCAAATGGAATGACTGAAAAACAGAACACTTTCTCAAGTAACATTTCACCTCGCCCCAGGCCAACAAAGTCCTCTTGCATTATGGGTGATGGGCAGGAACACAAGTTATCTTCTTGTCCCAAGTTTAAGGCTCTAAGTGTGGAAGAACGCCTAAATGAAGTACAGAAACATAAGTTGTGCTTTTGTTGCCTCAGTCCTCGACATTGGCTTAGCAATTGTTCAAATCAAAAACAGTGTGGTGTAAATGGGTGTACGCGATCACACAATGCTCTGTTGCACAACTTGAGAAATGTTTCGGTGGAAAGCAGTGATGCAGTGTCTGCTATTAACCCAGTAGCACAAGCCGAAGTTGGTTCGTCTACTGAACATTCTAACACATCTCACAGAAGCAGTCACACCTCTGTTCTGTTACAAGTAGTACCAGTAACCCTCTATGGTCCAAAGGGATATTTCAACACATATGCTATGCTGGACACAGGAAGCACTTGCAGCTTGCTGTTAGTAGATGTTGCTGGAAGACTTGGTTTGGATGGTCCTTTGGAAAGTGTGGTCTTAAATGGAATTCAGAAAACATCTGAGCTTATGACAAAGCGTGTTAATGTACAAGTCAGCCGATTGAATGACTTTGGTACCCAATTTGATGTGAATGGAGTTCTTGTAGTTGATCACCTGAATGTGCCAGAGAAGAAAGTGAAACTTGATGAGCTACAAGAAAGATGGCCACACCTATCAGACTTGGAGCTGACTGAAGTCGCTGGGACTCAAGTCACTTTGCTCCTTGGTAGTGATGTCCCGGAACTTATTGTTCCCCTGGAAACTCGACATGGTCCAAAGGGTTCCCCTGTTGGTGTTCGCACTAGGATTGGATGGACTGTTACTGGTCGCTTACCTGGCCATATTCAAGAATGTGAATCTGTTTGTAAAGTTCATGTGGCGACTCCGGATGAGGAACTCAATGACACCGTAAAAACTTGGTGGCGAACAGAGAACTTTGGTTGTCGTTATGACAATGATACCCAGCGCTCAGTTGAAGATGAAAGAGTCATGAAATTCTTGAATGAAAGTACACGTAAGGTGGATGGTCGTTATGAGGTTCCTTTGATTTGGCGTGATGACAAAGTCAAACTTCCTGACAATTTTGCTGCAGCTGCTCAACGTCTGAATTTTCTGGAGAAGAAGCTTAATCGTAATCCCGAGTTGGCAGAAAGATACAGGAAAACTATTGACATGGATATGGAAAAGGGATACATCAAAAAGCTTACTAAGGAGGAAGCAACTGCACCAGCCATGCGCAAATGGTACCTTCCTCACCACCCTGTTCTGAGCCCCAAGAAACCTGAGAAGGTTCGTCGAGTATGTGATGCCACTGCAAAGTTTCAAGGCTCATCATTAAACAGCCAACTTCTTAGTGGCCCAGATTTGCTGAACAACCTTGTTGGAATTTTCATGAGGTTTCGAGAAGAAAAGGTTGCGCTTTCAGGAGACATTGAAGCGATGTTTAACCAAGTTGCTGTCCCAGAAGAAGATCAAGCTTCCCTTCGATTTCTGTGGCGTCAATCTCCTGAATCATTGACAGAAGTCTACCAGTATGTGCGTCACATATTTGGAGCCAGATGTGCGCCAACCTGTGCTAACTATGCTCTGTTGAGAAGTGCAGAAGATAATGAGAAGCAGTTTCCGAATGCTGCCTTTGCCGTAAAGCGAAACTTTTACATGGATGACCTTTTCAAGTCTGTTAAATCAAGTGATCAAGCTCTGGAACTGCAACAAGAACTTGTTGAAATGCTAAACAAAGCAGCTTTTCACTTGACCAAGTGGATCTCTAATGAGACAGAAGTGATCGAGCGAATACCAGAATCGGAAAGAGCGCCCTCTATCAAGGTTGTAGAGGAAAGCATCGTAATGCCTATGGAACGTGCTCTTGGTGTCGTTTGGGATACCAGCTCAGATTGTTTTGTCTATGAAGTGGTGAAGAGAGACATTGCGGACACGCGTCGGAAGATTCTGAGCTTGATAGCATCCCTCTTTGATCCGATTGGATTTCTAGCTCCATTTCTGGTCAGAGCAAAAATCTTCCTCCAGCATGTGTGGCAGTTGGGTATTGGATGGGATGATGCACTGCCACCAGAGTTTCTAAAGGAGTGGTCCAAATGGCAGGAAGAGCTGGATGGAATTGCACAGTTTCACATTCCCCGTTTCTATCGTCACATACCAGACAACCCGTCTGTTATTGACCTTCACATCTTTGGAGATGCCAGTGAACAAGCATTTTGCGCAGTGGCTTATTTCAGATTCTGCTATGTCAGTGGAGCAGTGCGATGTGCATTTGTTACAGCGAAGACTCGGGTAGCCCCGAAGAAACCCTTGAGCATCCCAAGGCTTGAACTGCAGGTTGCTGTTTTGGGTGCAAGATTGGCTGCTGTAGTGATTAAGGAACATGATTACATCATTGATTCCACCTATTATTGGACAGACAGCAGTACTGTGTTTCAGTGGATTCGTGGAGTGTCTAAGCGCCACCCCGCCTTTATTGCTAATAGAATTGGAGAGATCCTGGACAGCACCGAACCCAACCAATGGAACCACTGTCCTGGACAGATAAATCCTGCAGATGATGGCAGCAGGGGACTTCCAGTGAGCTCTATTACTTCTGGGAGTCGTTGGGTAAATGGCCCTGCCTTCTTACACTTACCTGAAGAGAGATGGCCAAAGGGAAATGCAAAGCTTGAAATTCCCAAGCCGTCCGATGATGACCCACAAGCCCAAGAAATGGCCATTACTTGGACTGGTGTGGTGAAAGGTTCAAAGAACGATTTCTTATCTCCAGCGAAATACTCATCTCTAACAAAGCTTCTCAAAGTAACTGCTTACCTGAAACGGTTTATATATAACTGTAAGCACCCCAAATCTGAACGTCACATTGGTTCTTTGTTGGTTGAAGAGATGGAGCAAGCTCGAAAGTTTGCGTTGCCCAAGCAGAATCCTTTCCTCAAGAAGTTGCAGTTCTCAAGTCGAAACAGCATGTTTCAAGCAAGAGCAAATTGGTATCTCTCTCACCATTCCTTGATGGGCATGGAATCATTCGTGCAGGTGGTCGAATTGAGAGAGCCGATATTCCATTTTACAGTCGTCACCCTGTGGTACTAGCACCAGATCATGAGTTGACCCGTCTCATCATCATGAACTGTCACGAGAAATTGAAACATGAAGGAGTGGACCAAGTACGAAATGAGTTGAGACAACAGTATTGGATCTTACGCTGTCGTGCTACAGTGCGAAAGATCCTTCATCAGTGTTCTTACTGCAGAAGGCGAAAAGCGAAACCAGAAGCACCCTTGATGGCAAGTCTACCATATGATCGCTTAAGTGTTGCACCACCATTCTCGAAAGTTGGCGTGGATTTCTTTGGTCCTCTTAAAGTGAAGCATCTTAGAAAAGAGGAGAAGAGATATGGTTGTCTCTTTACTTGCTTGGTGACTAGAGCAGTTCATTTGGAGGTTGCATTTGACTTGTCAACCGATTCCTTCATCATGTGCCTTAGGCGGTTTATGGCTCGAAGAGGTAAACCAACTGTGATTTACTCCGACAATGGAACAAACTTTGTAGGAGCAGACCGTGAGTTACGTGAATGCATCGATGGCTGGAATCAGCATAAGATCGGCAGTGAGTTGAGCCAAGAGGGAATTCAGTGGGTATTTAACCCGCCTGCCGCACCTCATATGGGAGGTGTATGGGAGCGCCTCGTACGATCATGCAAGAAAGCCCTTAATGTTGTTCTACAGAAACAAGTTCTTACTGATGAGGTGTTGCTTACCGCCTTTGCTGAAGTGGAATGGGTTGTGAACAGTCGTCCGCTTACTGAAGTCAGCTCGGATGTGGATGACCTTGAAGCTCTGACACCGAATCATTTCCTCATTGGAAGAGGATCTCTCAACTTACCGCCCGGTATCGTTGACGACAAGGAGTTGTCAAGTCGCAAACGTTGGCGACAAGCACAAGTGGTGGCAAATCATATTTGGAGTCGTTGGTTAAGAGAGTACCTACCTGGTTTGATTACTCGAAAGAAATGGACTCAACCTACTGTAAATTTCAAGGTCGTAGATTTGGTGTTAGTGGTTGATCGGGCAGTTTCAAGAGGTTTCTGGCCCCTTGGCAGGATCGTAAAAGTCTTTCCTGGACTTGACAGTATTGTAAGATCAGCAGACGTGAAAACGAAGTTTGGAGTAATGAGACGCCCTGTGACAAAACTTGCCGTCCTTGAAGAGTGTTCGACCAACTAAATCGGGCGAACACGGGGGGAGGATGTTACCGCCGAAGAACAGTATTTTATTTTTGTTTTATTTTGATCGTGACGTTTCGTGTCAATGACATGAAGTAGCTTGCAAAACTTTGTAACCACCCGGACGGACTCACGTGGAACTGATTTTGTAAAACTTGGACGTGTCTTTGGTTATTAAAAAAGTGTTAAAATCAAATTTGTTGTCGTTATGCGAGTTCATTGGGGACTAAAGAAGTAGCGGCAACAACACGTCTATCATGATTGTATTGAATTGACTCCATGTTCACCAAGAAATTTATAGCTCGATAGTGAAAAATTAAATATTCAAGGTACACCAACCTCTATATAAGCGGCTAGCCCCATTAAGCGGTCGCCACCCATTTCCCCGAGGGTAGCCCACTGTATTACATGTAGACCAAAAATAATTGCATAGCGCGAAAAGACCTAGGTATGAGTTTAGCGTTACAGTATTACGCAGGGGCATGTAGGTGGCGGTGGTCGAGTAAAAGATAACAACAGGGGCAATGGTAAATTATTCATTCTTTTCATTTCTTAATTTAATCTCTTCCTACTCAACACGATTGTGTGCTCCCAGTGATTCCAAGCCTTACGGAGCCTTACGTATTAGGATAGAAATTGTCCTACCCCTACCCCCTAAAATGGGATGACAGATTTGCGTGACGAACAAGGAACGGCTGCAAGCAGGGATTCAAGCCATCAAACCATGATGATCAAACGTAATATTTTGGTGTAGTGCAAAGCAAGCAACTATCTACGAATGACTTAGCCGTTTTTGACTTAGATGCAGTGGTGATCATATGCGTCGAACGAGGGTCACAGATTCATGGTATTCGACCGTTAAATAAGTTGACAGTTGGCGATGTACATCGGACGTTATGTAAACAAAAGCAAACTTCTGCTTTATGTGCGACGAATGGTGAGAGAAACACGTCAAATCGGCTTTGGACCTGCCTTTTACAGCAAATGAGGTTAGAAAATTTCGAAATTATCAGCTCTGTGTCTATTTCAACTTAACATAGGTCAAGTCATATGGCGCATGCTAAAATATACGTCTAACCCGTAAATTGAAATTTGACGACGGATGGTCAAATATTTGCATTTTTGATGTACTTTGAAAAGCTCTCGCGTCGCTCACAATCATTTGCCCAAAGAAATTTTTACAGGAATCTGTAGACCATCCTTCTGCAATTCAGCCACCAGAAGCTTGGTCCATTTGAAGGTTTCGCACATGGTGAAAATTAATTATATTCACGAAGTACTTTTAAGTGAATGAAATACTTGTCTTCGAAATTTAATTATTTTGCACCCAAGACGACAACGCAACATTCCCTAAAATCAACTCAGTACACATTTAAACATTGCACAAAAATATTTGAGTGTTTTAAAGACGGAAGAATAATGTGGTTTTGCATGCGAGGCTCTCAAACTTGTTTAATAAAATGGTGCGTCAAATGACGATTTTAACGGAATTTGGTAATTTGCATATTTCTTTGAAATAAAAGGATATTTTGCCAAAAAAACTATCCAGTAGTTTTTGTCATGCCCTAGCCTATCTACCATAAAAATATGAGCGAAATTGAATTTTCGACCCTTGCCGCGAAATTAAGAATTTGTCTGATTTTTACGGGCAGGCACTCTTAAGGAAGATGTCACCCGATTAAGGTATCTAGTCAGCTTGGCTTGTTAAGTAGGGTAAGAAACGGTCTCATGGTCCACGCAGCTGATAGGATCTTTACCGCTATGATACTTCCTAAGTTAGATTACTGTTGCGATTTTGTTTGGAACAACTGAGCACCTTCAAGGTATAATAGATATAGAGCGGTTACAAGCGAGAGCTGCTAGAATTATTTTAAAGGAGAGTAGCCTTAGCCAAGAACATTTGTTACGACAATTAATTTTTTTGGAGAAGGAAATTACACACGCACATTGAATTAAACTGTATCGATTTCTGCGGCGACGTTATCCATTCCTTTAGTCAAATTTGAATAACCATGCATCAGTTTACAGCACCTACAGCTGGAGAGGTCATTCGAAACACAAACTGTCTCATTTCTTGCTGTCGCCAACAGTAAATCAGTGGATTGAGGAGAGAGTTCAACATTAAAAACGTAGTGATCCATAGTAGAGGATAAGCAAGGTCCAGTTCTGGAATATGCCACAAAATTGTTAAAGCGGCCACAGGCGAAAAGCATAACAAAACAGCGCGCACCACGTAAAAAATTGTCCTAAGCGTTTTTCTTTCTTTGACAAATCTTTCCACCTCTTCTTGGGGTAGTTGCTGAGTTTTGATTTTCTTTTGCTGATGAACTGTTTCGTGGTATAAAATCGCGTAAGATGTCGCCATGAAAACCATGCAGGAAAATATCACAATGGATGTTATCACGTTGCCAATTTTCAGTGGCAACCCTTGAAATAACTTACTGACAAATGTCCGTCTAAAAATTGCACAACATAAAGTAAGAAACCACAACGCTGTTACTGCCACCTTAATGTTCTGTGCAGTAACGAGATACGAATACACTAAGGTATATTTGATGGCTATTAGCCTCTCACAAGTGACTAACATCAAATGGAGCGCCGACGAAAGAGTAACTACCCCTATAGAAAACACGTGAAGATCACGGACAATGTCATTGTTTATTCCACCGAGTAGCTGGGATGTTCTCCAGATAATAAAGGTTGGCTGGACAAGAAGACCATTTAATACATCCGTTACCGCCAGGCAAGCGAGCAAGATGTTGGTGTAACTCTGTAGTCTTGGTTTTTTTTTCACGGCCATGATCACCAACACGTTAAGAACGACAGTAAAGGGACATGTGATGCCGTTAAAGATGATGGTGATAATATAACTAACCTCGACTGCGACATCTTTAGCGTCGCAATTCATGGTGATATTTGTTGAGGGTCGAGAAACGTTTGTAAGATTTAACACGGACATGACGAGAAGAGGAAGATATATGAAGATATATGAAGATATATATGAAAAATGACAACTGTGTACAAACGATTTTGCAGATTTTATAAATGTGGTGCAGAATTTATATGTATGGTGCACGAAGGAAGTGGCTTAGCAGCATTTCTGAAAAGTAATTTCGGCGCCTTTGGTCTTTTTTTTTTTTTGACAACTTCCGATAGTTTTTATGTGGTGTAGATTTATTTTGGTTTTAAGGAGAAGATTAGTAACATTTCATAAGTCCTCAACTTTTTATAAATCTTCAACTGTTCTGTGCCTTTCATTTTTGAAAAGCCGTCGACATCAATTTTGCCCAAGGGAAAATACTCAATTAAAAGAAGTATTTTCGTGTGCAACTTAAGTAGGATTATTTGCTTAGCAACACTAAAACCGTTACTGTAACCGATATTTTTTTCCGTCGTTTGGTTTGTGTGATATGCAAGTGCTTTCATCCTTTCTTTTTAATAGCCGTCGACATTTATGTGGAATTTTCGTGTGGAACTTAATTAAGTAGGTTTGTTTACTTCAATTTGAAATATAGTGATTTCAATCAGTAATAAAAGCAGCAAGAAAATTGTTAAAATATTTTTTTTTCGTTTGTTTTCTGTGATAAGTTTGTTCCGTGCCTTTAATCCTTTCTTTAATTTTTAATAGCCGTTGCAAATGACAGTTTGATCTTTATTTGACTTCTTCGTATTCTCTTCCACTCCTTGTGGAACACAGGTCCACGGAAAATTCCCGCCATCCCGTTCTGTTTTGCACTTATTCTTCAATCTTCCCCCAGGTCTAGCCTGATTTGCCTGCCTTATACCAAATTTTCGTTCTACAAGATCCATAATTGAAATTTCGCCCGTTTTACCAAGTTAGCCAAACGTAAAAAAATGATACTTTTGTTTACTTTCCCTGGAAAATTAATCTTAGTGACTTGAATAATAATTTTGAACTGTATTGCGTTACTGTGTTGAAAATTAATGATACACTGTTGATCCCCTTTTCACGTAAAGACGGCACGGAACATTGAATTATCTTGTACCCATAAAATAAATGAAATGAACGATGGCAATCAAAATGAAACAACTTTCCAGAACTGGTTTCGTTCTTTAGATGCTATTTATAATATTTGTAATGTTAGCTAACGTTTTTTTCAGTCAAGTTAAGAACAAAGTGCACAGCAGCCAAAAGCTCTTTCAGCTTTTGTGAGCTTGTATTTAATTAATTTGTTTGAAATGCTTTCGGCTTATTCTACGTAACACTTAATTTGCTGGCGTACTTTCCCAGCAAGAAGTACTAATCTGAGAACTGTTTCCGCTTACCATATAGATTTAGCTAAGCCTAAAAGCGGAGCTCCTGACTGCAATAATTGACCATAAAGGAAAAAGAGGATTTGTTTTTCTTGGATCAGAAACTCAAAAAATGATCAGTTGTGAGCATGTAATTGTTCAGCGTCTGGTTTCACTATTTTCTCGAGTGAAATTTTAACAAACTCTACCCAATTAGAAATTACGTTCGCAATATATCGGGGACTTTCCAAGAGACGATTGTGCGAGGAAATGTGTCGGACGAAAAGTGAGCAACGCGCCAATCGAAACCCAGTACCTGGTCAGCGGTCAACTTAAAAAAACGACCACGATGAGCTCTAAACCTGAGCCTGCCACATGGTCACGTGGAACTGGTCAGCGAAAACCTTGTTTCCACAGGTGTTAATTAACCATAACATGGATGTCTTGTGATAATGTGCCACGCAATGTAAAGAGGCATTTTCACAGAGGAATCCGTTTTTGAGCAAATCATCGTATCACTTGGACACGAGAGTGATAACTGCAAACAGACGACCATTTCCGGTCCGAGGATCATTTACGGAACAATCTGGGGATCGTTTCCGGTCCTGGGGCCCGTTTTTCGAAAGCTCCAGAAACTTCGGGTCCATAAAGCCATTTTGGTTCATCAGCCTCTAAAAAAGGAGAAGTATATTGGCCTGTAACTTCTCCTATGAAGAGAACCTCTGTTCATATTAAGAATATGCGAATAATCCAGCTCTGTGTTCATAAGGTTTGAGATGTCTTTCCGCGTGCGAGAACTTTACGGGATTTTCGAGAAACGAGCCCCTGGGTTCATTTGCGGGCTTTGCCCACTTTGACAAACATTTAAATAGCAATTTGACGTAATCTGTCGTCTATACAAACTTGGGCAAACTAATTGGTCGCTTTGCTGGTTCAGGGGAATTTCGTCATTGTCAAACTTGAATCGAGCAGAACAAACTGCGAACTCTACAGATCTCCCACAAAATGGTGGAAAAGTTGACTCGGTTTTTGTCATCAGAGCACCCCTGCGTGCCGAAAAACCGGAAGTTGCCTTGCATATTGCAGGGGTTGAAGAAAAACACACGGAAAATTTGCGGTTGCGGTCGAAATCGACACGTTGGAGGCCATTCTATTCGAATTTAGAATGAAGTGAGAAGCGTTAGTAACGGTGGAAATTCGTGTCCTCTTTGGCTGGTGATTCTCAAGTGCGACAGACACACTTTCTAGCTGCGATACAGCCTGCCGTGAGCTGTAGTGAGCTATATTTTGCTCGCTGCTCTGTCCTGAAACGAACTGGAACATGCGCGTCGGAAAACGAGGTTATGTGATTATTTTAGGACGTGATGTTGTGATGTTTCTATCCTGACACCAATCTACATAAATAATTATTTTAAGACTGAGTAAAGTTGTATTTTTTAAATAAATTAATCTCATAAACATTTTGCATATTAGGTTTGTTAACTTCGAGACAAAGCAATGGTTTCTTACGTTGAAATAATTTTAACACCAATTTTGTGTTTTGTTTAGTCTCGCTCGACTGCCGACTAAGACTGCTTGAGTATTTTTTCCGAGTTATTTTCTTAAAAAAAGGCTTTTTCGGAGCCCGACTTTATTGAAAGCCACGTTCTACATCGCTTATCTGTACAGCGCCACATGTATCCGTCATTTACCCGTCTCTGTTAGTTCCATATCAGAACCACATCGAGAACACTGCTGACAGCTCGCTAACAGCTTCTGAGTCAATTTAAAACATATATATTCTGGAAACTTTCCAGTATAACAAAAAGATCACGGAACTCCATGTTTTATAACGTCGAAATAAGGATCAAGTGTAGATTTAATTAGGATCAATCATGGACTGCATATTATTCACTATTAACTCTGGTATCTTACTTTTAAAAGATGGAGCCAAGGACAGAAATCAAAACGCCTAGTTTGTATGAAAATCCGTGCTTTGGGACTGATAATTGTAGAGCATGATGCAGTGCACGTGGATTTCATTTTCACATAGCTTTTCTCGTTGTAGAAAATACATTTTCCGCTGGTATTTTAACGTCACATTCCTCACTGGATTTTCTGTGTTAGGTGTCGGAGGACGCCTATTGCGAAGTCGTGATTGGTCGTTTCTTTCTATTTATACTTTACGGCAGTTTCGTTCAATCTCTCTCGCTTGCAACCCTACACTTATTATCCTTCGAGTATAGCCCGAGTACACGAGTGTAGCCGGCCCGCCCACCCTCTTTCAGATATGTTCCTTTAATCTGTTCCTCTTTATCCATTGCCTGATACTGCCTTTGTTTTCATTTATTTTCAAGCGGCAGAGAGGCTTACATGGATCGCGCACGATGCCTCAGGTGCTTTAAGCTCGGCCATTGGGCAAGAGGCCGTACCAGCGCTTGGTCGAGCCCCAGAAATGTCTACCGTGTATATCCAAGCAGCCGATATTGACCTATCTAGCCAGTTGCCTTTGTTCAGGCCATTTGCGAAGAAGAAATTAGGGTATACCCTTAGGAATGGCAAATTATCTTATACCCGTCGTAGGGAGATATTCAAGGACGTTTTAAAGCATGTGAGCTATGATCCCAAAGATTACGGCCTCCATAGCTTACGTTCTGGTGGGGTAACCTCTGTTGTTAGTAACGACCTCTCGCATAACGTTGCTGAGCGATTGTTAAAGCTTCACGGACGCTGGAAAAGTGACGAGGCTAAGGACACGTACGTATTAGATAGAACCACAGTGTAGCCGATTAGGAGTAACAAAATATCTAGGAATTTAGCTCGTGGTCCATTATATTCAGTATTCTCTTGAAATGTATCTTAATAAAGGGTAATAAGAGTGTTAGGGTCCGCATGCCATCCACCCATACTTCTTTGTACCTGTTTTGCGGATATTTAAGTGGTAAATAATTTACGTTCGTTTGAACGTAGTGGATTAGAACGTAATACTAACCTGAGACAACTAATTAAATGTACATAAATTGGTGTCAAAGGGCCATTTTTGCAGGGGGTCCCCATAACTTGAAGGGAGTAAAATATGTTGACCTACTGTTTCTTGTTCTTGTTGTATTTTTACCACTTATAAATATATATAGTCATGCCCACGATAATCATACACTCACCAAACCCAACATTTGTGCCAAGTAAAGTTTGAGCGAAGCTAAAAAAGCAGTATCACCTCCTGCCTGGTTTTCTCATGGATACACTCTTTAATCAAGATTGTCGTTCGGAAGTGTTCCATAATAATAAGGTGCAATACGCTTTTGAAAATCCCCGTTACACTTAAACGATTACTGTGCAATCAAAAGTGAGGCAGCTGGATTTAAATTATACAGAACTGGAAGCAAGGGGCCTATTTTTTTTTATCTATGAAACTATGACGCTCTTTTTGCCTGAGACAAATTAAACGGTTCTCTATCACTTCAAGTGATCTCCACACATTTTAAAGTAGTCAGCCAAAAATTTAAAGCAGCCAGCGCTTGCAAATCGAGGGTCCGAAGGACGCGAGATTCTAACGTAGTACGGGGGCATGCCCCCAGAAAATTTTCAAAACTTATGTGGCTAGAAATGCGATCTGAGGTATTTTGGGGGTAACTGACACAAGAAAAGATGTGTCATTTTATTGTCAGTTTTCGTCCCGTTTTTATGCAAATTGGACAGTATTTGCTAATACAGGTACAGTAATTACAAAATTTGTCGTACAATAATTGTACAATAATTATTACTTGTAACATACAACGTATTTCCTTTTAAATTCTTTCAACGACTTTAAAAAGAAGCGACTTTAACTTTTCTTAAAAATATTTGACATTTTTTAAAAAACGCTTAAAAGATACACGACGAATATTCTATAATACAAGAAAAGCAGTGGTTTATTAAAAAGAAAGGTAACATAAAATATGCTAGAAGCTAAACAAAGAGTGAGTCACTCTGAGTGTTAAGGCTAGGACTCAGTTCTTTGATGAATAGCATTTCGTAAACGAGGCAGTCAAATTTCCCGTGGCACTTTTTGAGAACACGAAATTGGTCCTCATTAAGAAGATTTTTGTCACGGTGCACCTGTAAAAGGTATTTACCTATAGCCGAATACTTGTGTTCGCCAATGCGTTCATGAAGGTGTCGGGTTGTATAACCAACATAATCTGTATCACACAGATCACATGCAGATTTAAAAACAACGCAATGCTGACTTACAATACTCGGCTTAGTTTCTTTTGGCTTAAGATCTTGCTCCAATTTTTTACTCACAAATATTGGCTGTAAAGTGACGGCAATCGTATTACTGAAATCACGTAATTACCTGCGGACTGCATTAGCGGCTATCTGATCTTTGAAGGGAAGAATATTAATAATAAAAACAATATTTACAGAGAATATCACCAAGCTAACACTAACTTAATTAGGGTGGTCCTCTATCTCTAACTACTAAAGAAAGCACGTAGGACGAAAACTGATGAAGACTGGAGATTGAACAAAATAAGTAGGAACACAACATACTATAAAACTTATCAGATCTGCTAAAGCCAATTTCTTTAAAATTGCAATTAATGACAATGTTAACAATCCAAGAATCTACAGAGACCATCTGAACACGCTCATTAAAGGAAAGAATGTACAACAACACATCACCCTTCAGGTTGAGAACAATAAACTGACGTCTGATCCAAATAAGGTGGCTAAAGCATTCAATTCGGCTTTTGTGAATATCGTGCAGAAGTACATTGATGTAAACCTCCAGGGTACGCCTGATCTTCAGAAATTGAGGCCTTTTGTTAGCAAGATGAAACCATCATGCGAACTTTTTAATATACAGCGTATATAAACAAGCTGCTTTGTTAAGGAGCAAATAAATTCGATGTCAAGTTTTTCCTCTTTTTCTGTGTGACTGGTATATTCCACACTCTATTCCTTGTAGTTATAGCTAGAGTCAATAAACGCAGTTGCAACTCCGAAATTTGTGCAAGATTAATTATTGCGTTCCCATTCAAATGAAATTTTGGAACTCTTTAATGTGACCTTGTTTGTTTTCCGATAGTTTTCGGCTTTTGCAGAAAACAAGTACGAAGTAAATGCAAAATGCTGCTGTTATAATTGTCGTTGTTGTTTATAGTGGTCAATGCGCTTAGCTACACCTCGCTAGTTCACAGACATGCCACTTAAACTGACAGAAAGAAATGTCAACTAACATAATAGTCTTAAAAATTCCAACTGGTGGCAGACCAGTTGGCTATTTACAAGCATGACCCAGAAGTTGAACTTCGGCTACCGAGAAACCACTCTAGCTTAGTGGTAAGAGCGTAATTTGAACCCGAGACCACAGGATTACAAGTCAGCCGCCCTAACCACTCAGCCACGCTGCCACAACAGTTTTATTTTTCGCGCTAAAATGAACTGTTCCTGGTTCAATAGCACGTGAACGTCTTCTACAGTACTTTTTCAAAGCATTTTTAAAGATAGGCATTCTCAAACAGTACACGAATGGATTGATCATGGAATTTGCCAAATGCAAACAGTTCACAGTCCTTAACACCATTGGTGAAACACAACCTTTGCAAAATTCTTTTGTTGTGTACACTGCTATAGCTGGCAACCACAACACAAGCGACACAGCAGCCACTATAAAAAACGTTCTTGAGAGTCGTACATTCTGATCCATTGATCTTTGGTTGTGAATCTCTATTTCAGGTGGTGTGACTCAGTGTAATCGAGTACGTATAGTGAGAAAACTTGTACAGATGATTAGTACACACAGGAAGAGAAATGAATGAATAGCGACAGTAACATACACGCTGTCCACCTCTGTGTGCATCGGTAGAAATGTTGACCCAGCCAAGCATGACCCGGCTGTCCAGGAGAAAATGATCGTAGAGATGTAAACACGCGTGCTTGTAACATGATGCTGGAGTGGCCGCAACACGGCGTGCACGCGTTCAAGAGAAATGAGAGCCAGGAAAATGACGGACGTACTCGAACCAAGGATTTGAACTGATGATGAGGGATTTTTGATTCTCTTCACATCTTCTACTCGAATCATTTTCATTTTGGGAATCTTCTCGGTTCCCAGGACAATGGGCTCTGCTATCCCCACAAGTAAATCAGCGATTGCGAGGTTAACAAGAAGGAAGCATGTTCGCTTTAGGCGCGATCTTTGAGTACAGAAAATAAAAATGGTAAACGTGTTTCCTATGATAATGACGGCTGCCTCGAGTGCTAATGTTATAATAAGTAAGATATCTGTTGACTTCAGCATGATCTTCCTGTTACGGTTAAGCTTTCTATCCCTTCTGCGTTGTGCGGATAAGCAGCACGGTGTTTCTTGTTTCCTGACTAATATATCTGACCTAGAAAGCAGCAATCAATCGAAGTATTACGTTATCTGCAAAAAAAAAAAAAAAAAAATTGCTTGCTAACTAGAGAAATCCGGCAGAGGAAATATCGATAATACTTTCGTACTCTTATCGCCCATATTTATCAACAAGGAGTAATATCGTTACTTCCATAGTATATGGTTTCACGTGCAATAGATCGTACTTTGATTCATGTGCAATCTTGTCATGTGCAAATAAAATGGTTTAAATTACTTCACTCACGTACCAGAAATATTTTGGTAGCTATAATTTGTCTCTTTCAGTCGGGATAACGGCGTTGCGCAAACCACTTCAAACCCGCAAGCATTGAGAAGTTTCTCGTACTTTTCTTAGCGGTATCAAAGACAAAAATGACCAAATAAATATACATTGAGATGTTTGACAATTCGCACTGTCTCCATGGTTATCTTCTGCAGATATCAATAGATAGCCAGGACGTGCTAACGAGCACACATTGAAAGTTTTCTTTAACCCTCCAAGGGGAGTCCGAACTCAAAACTAAAATATTTAGGTAAGTCAAACTGAAACAACAACGCACGACAGTACTAACCAATACCGTTCATTTCAGCTGCAGCGTATTTACTACTGTGGCAGTTAAACGCTTGAAAGTTCGAACCACATATAAACGCAGTTATTTATTTATGATTTCTTTGTTTGTTTAGTAGGCTGTTAGAGAGCTTTGCCAATAGCGAAAGCGTGAAGAACATGGTTGCTTATGATCATGTTATCTATTTCTTTTTAATTCTCATCCTTTGAGTAAATATCAATGAAAGACTGGAAAAAAATAACACGATTTGTTCAGTTACATCAGTTATATGATTATTCTTTGCTCAATATTATTTTGTTTTCAGTAATCATTCGTCTGGTTGGCCCTTTTCACGGTTTTTTGTTTTTTGTTTTAGTCATACACGGACTTTTTTTTTTGGTTAAAAAAAGTTCGTTATCTTTGGTCGTTTGTTTTCCTTGTGGGAAACTGCGAGGCATTTCACAATAAGGTTATCCATAAAGCGAAGTGAACAAAGTAGAGCTGCTCTCACACAGTTTAAACAGGCGACGTGAACGACCATATTTTAGTCTCCTGTGTGCATTTTGTATTTTGAGAAAACTCTCTTTTCTAGATCGTGAATCACTTTAAACTTGACAGCTGACAAGTTTCCATCAAAAGTTACAGTTTGTACTCAGCTGATCAAATAACTAAGTTATCGTATTTGTGATAATTATGCGCAATTGTGGCCGAAGTGCCTCCAAGTTCGTTATTTGAATTGGTAGGTTTTATCACGACGTGTGAGGTGATGGTCACTCACGAGCATGCAACTTTTTTCTTCGACGGTTTATTTTTACCCCGTTACATCTCGGCAACACACACACACACACACAAAAATTGGGCCCGGCCGAAGTTGCCTGACTTTGCTATTTTGATAATGAAAACTGCAAAACTGTCAAAACAAAATGGGTGGAGACTTGTGCGTAATTATCATGTTGGCGAAGAGTTTTTCTCACTAATAAGGTTTCCTAGGGGACGTTAAAAACAGCAACATCTTGATTTTCTTAATACAAATGTGAATATTAAACATTTGTAGTCCATTTAACATATGTAGCTTGTTACAGGTAAGGTGACAATTGTAAGAGACTGGAGACTAAATGAACCGTTAGGTTTTCGAGTAACCCTTCATCCTAGTTACGTCTAATTGAAGGACAGGGGAGATTAAGGAACAATGTACAGTTAACAGTTTCGTTAAAAGAAGAACAAAAATAAAAATAAAAAATAACAACTCGGGTATTGGTGTGACAATAAATGTTTTGTTGTTTTTGAAAAAGCAAATACGCTAAGTTCTTTCAAATGGGTTTGAAGTTCTTTCCAAAGATCTAGATCTATCGCCCGATTGCCAAATGAATGTCCCCTGAACTTTCAAAAAACGACGAAGGTTAAAATAAAAGAGAGGGGGAAAAGAAGGACACAATTGTCTCGACCATAGCACTACGTCGTCAGTTGACATCACGAAGTAACTGGGTTTCTGCTTTTGTGTACAAAAGAACCGTTATACAAAATGCAATCCAAACAACACAGCACAGCTTAATAACAACTGCTAAAACGACTTCCACACGGCAACCATGTACGCAGTTTTAAGCTTTTAAGCTTTACTGTTTAAAATAAAAACTTTGAAGAAGTTATTTTACTGTGTACCGATTCACGAGAACACATACTTTTTGGTCGGGCGATTTAATGACCTTTTTTGAATGAAAACGTACAGCTTGAAACAGCCCATTATTCAATTATTATTCCAAGAGCGCGCGTTGGATATTTAACAATTATTCGCCAAAGGCGAAGTGAATATTGGTGAATATTCACCAATGTTCACTGAGCCTGAGGCGAATAATTTTCAGAGATGAATATCAAGGACTACAAAATAACGGACTAAAACATAAAAACGCAGACGTAATTGTTCGTGTGCATACACATGTGCAGCCGTAGTTTTAATAATAGAGAAGCTTACATTTTCATCGATTGTCAATCAATTTACTCATCGAGTTCGGCAGCAAAACAAAAGAGGAAACACTACGAAGAAAGGTAAATTCATCCTTTGTTTTATCGTTGTTGACTTCATTCACAGCTGTGATCATCGCCTAAAAATGAGTAGCTTTAGTTTGAAGAAAAATATATTTCGGTCAATCGATCTGACCTGCTGGCAATCGACGCAACCACATCGTTTACGATTCTTAAAAGCCTTGAATACGAGTTCTTGAAAAAATTTTTTGTCAAAGGGCGACAGCAGTCATTTTGAAAATTATCCATCCTTTCAAATATCCTGGACTTGGAGTGATCTTTCGAACAAATGTTTACTTGCCGAGATGGCAAAGATGGCAAGCTTAGTAACCAAGCTCTAGCGGGGTGAATATAGCGTCATATGATGAGCTATTCGACCAATCAGAATGTCCAATTCTTATATTCACCTCTAAATATACTAAATAAACATTTTTAAAAACTGGATCATTGGATAATGCAATTCGATAGTTTTCATTTCCTTAGCCATCATCAATTATGAGCAATTTTTCCGTGCTGATGTACAAATATGGCAAGCGTGCGCGCGCTTGTTTGGGGCGTTTGTATTTTTATTTTACGTCAGTTTTCTATATTTTGGGGGCGTTTTTATTAAAACAATTATTCCAGTAGCGCTTGTTGTATGAGATGGTTCTAGTCAACTCGGCACCAAGCGCCTCGTTGACTATCTCTCATCTCATATCCAACGCGCGCTCGTTGAATAGTTATAAAAGAAAAAATAGCCTCCATTTGGCGCGCAAATATGCACAGATATTATTCCGCGGACATTATCTGTTCCGAGAAGGGAACAGTTTAGCTCGAGGAAAACTGTGAGCTTTGAGGAACAGATAATGTTCAAGGACAAATATCCGGGCATATTTTCGCGCCAAATGGAGGCTATTGTGTTTCTTATCCTTCAAACATTTTTTCGCAACATGCACGGTTTTGAAAACTGGGGAATATCACTCGGATATTCCCCACTTTTAGCTGGGGAATATTCATTCAAGTGACGCGTTTAGACCAAACGAAAATATTTGATGGATTATAAAAGATGGTAGATAGCCAGCGAGACGGGTATCGCCGAGTTGGCTATAACCATCAAACGAAAATATTTGATGGATCCAACAAGCGCGAGTGGAATAACTGATTTTATTAAAAAACGCTTAAAAGTATAGTTCAGTGCGCTCGTGTATGTATTGAAGAATCTGCGTACGAGTCAAGTGGTCCACCAGGCCAGAGTTTATCCCGATTTCAGTAGCATGAAGCGACTAGGAGTATTTCTACTCCCCCCCTGGATGGGATGCTAGTCCATCGCAGGGTTACCTCCCAGCATTAAATTCGCCGGTACCCGTTTATACACCTGGGTGGAGAGAAGCACCGTGAGAGTAGTGTCTTGCCCAAGAAAACAACACAATGTCCCCGGCCAGGGCTCGAACCAGGGGCCCGTTTCTCGAAGGTCCCCAAAAGTTTTCACAACCGGAAAGCCTTAGCAAAATCTCAAACCTTATGATGAGCACCCCCATTATTTTTATATGAGTCTCGATTTCAAACAGTCTTACTCTATTTTTTAAGAAAACTTGCTTCCTTGGTCTGGCTGGATCACGTTAATAAAGCCTCTTCGTTTCATTTCGTGTATTTAATTGATTCGTTTTCCATCAAGATCAAAATCGAGACACATGCTAAAATTTACTTTAAAAGACCAGTCTCCTTTCGAATATTTGCAGACTAATCTAGTGTATATAAACGGGAAAGACAAACCCTGCTATGTCTCTATTATAAGCAAGTGTCTAAACCTCAATAATCTAGTAATTCCAATTTGAGCTAACTGAAAATAAATATTACGTGACGCCAGTCACGTAATACATGTAGCGTGTTTGAACTTATATTTTGGGCTTTGTCTGTAGTTTTATGTACCTTGCGTGAAATAATGAAACAATGTTGTAATAACGACATGGATCAACTCTCTTTTTGTATATTTCCCACAAAGCATGGCCCACAAATAGAACAAAAACAGACTAGACCGCTCAACAATAGAGTTCTTTGAACATACCGCATTATGCAAATTTGAGAAGAGACTGTCGCGAACTTTTGCATTTTACCTGTGTGAACCTCGATTGCCGAAAAAGTTTTTCCATATTATTATAGTAGAAACGACACTCTTTTGTACAATACTTGTTTTAGTTCCATATCGGACATACCAAGATGCGTTTTAAGCCCGCAAAACTACGCAATTTTTGCCGTTTTCATAGGGGCTTTAGAAGGCAATTCTTCAATGGTCGGCGGAATCCTTCAAAATGCTTGGAAAATTTAAAACTTCCTATTGTTAGATAGAAGAAAAGTAAAGCTCTTATGCTAAGTCTACTCCGAGTTCTAGTTTTGTAAATTGTTTCAATGCAAATACCGAGAACTTTGTCAATTTTCCAGATACTTTTTGCGTATTTAATGAGGCAAAAAGCTATATTTTCGTTTTTTTGCGAATTTCTCGAAGACTTTAAATTCTAAGAAAATCGGAATAATATTTTCGAAAGTGGCTCCCTAAAAGCGTTCCTTTAGGCTAAGTTTCAGGATTTTCGACTTTTCTAGCCTGGCCAGCCATTCTCGATATTTCCAGTCAGTGACTCTTAACATTTCAACAACAAATCGGAGAACTGATTATAATCCAGTGTTTTGAATTGTGGCTGACATGGACTACCCTTGTAAGTAAAATGTGTTGCACTGTAAGCAGTGTACTGCACTGAAGCAATTTACATTTATTTTGCGAATAACTTTCTTTTAAAAATGGGCTACTGCTGGATATCTATGTAACTGTACATTACATGTATTTCTTATGTTGGTCCACGGAACAAGCGTAGCAAATGCACATTTGAAATGGATGGATTTATTTTGAGCTAAAAGTAATCACGATTTGTTTAGTGGTTGGACATATGATTAACAATTAGACCCGTGGCCCTTGAGGGCGAAGGGTCTAATTGTTTTAGTATCACCCAACTAGTCGGACAGAAAAGGTAATAATAAAGTTAGCAAATGCAAGTTGAAGAAATATTTATTTGGGAATAAAACGAAAGAAAACGTCACGCTCGATGGCGCCAATTTCGCTACTCGAGGACTATTACTAATAGTCCCCTAGTAGCGTAGCCAATCAAAATGCAGGATTTGCATTAGTCCACTAGTTGGGTGATACTAATCAGAGTTATAACAAATGTTTTATAAAAGTGACTATAAACATGTTTTGTAAGCTGCACATAGCCATATCAATTAAGATGATATTTTAAACAGGTGTTTTTGTGCTTTTTAAACTGCTCAGGAACATCATTTTAAAATGTATTTTAAATACACTGATAGGCTGTAGTCATTTTACGAGGCTGGTATGTATAGATATTCACTACCAACAGGTCAAAAATACAAGACTATTTATATACTGTTTTTAAAAAATATTGACGAATTTAGTTTTTAAACTTAAATCCACTTTTACACCTTTTAAAAACCTGTTTTAAACAGGCTGTTTTAAAGCTATTTTAAAAATTTTAATTCAAAATAATTTCTAATTTTTATATTTAAAAAATATTTTGACTTTTTGTATTGCAAAACTATATTTAAAATGGAGGACCTTTCAGGAGCGCTTTTAAAACAGCGTTTAAGCATACTATTTAAAACCATTTTAAATCAAGGTCAGTAGTTGAGGTCTCAAAATAGTCTTAAAAAATATATTTGAACACTGTTTTGTAATATTTAAGTAATCGCCTTTCCGAAATATCTTTCAAATACCCTATTTTAATCATGTTTAATGCATAAAATACATTGAAAATCCACGTTACAACCTATCGCTGTTGTGAAATACAGTTTAAATATACTTTGAAATATAATTTAAACACTCGCCACAATTTGAAATTTTTTGTAAAGTAGCTTTTAAATACATAACGATGGCCTCAAAACAGTGTTTAAATCATCAAAATACTTTTTAAGTACTTTAAAATAATTTTGAAATAGGGTTGTTTTGGTAAGGGAATTAAAAAATAAGGGCTAAATATATATGACACTTGTGTAAATTTTACGAACTTTGTTGCCAAAGCTAAGAATGTAGTTTGAGGTTCTTTTGTTTTCGTCCCCATTTCCTAGACTGCAATATCGTTTTCCTGGGAGACAAAGCTTTTGCGTGGATGCCTTCATGAATACATCCTCGCGACAGAAAAGCCACTCACGAAAAATAAGAAACGTGTTATAGAGAATCCTTAATGTCAATTTCCATAAACTTTAACATAAAAAAATATTTTACTATGCTCGTATTTAAGTCAAAAATTATTATTTTAAATGTCCTTTACTTGTGCTTTCGCCCGGCGATATTTGTTGCAAGGAAGAAAATTGAAAGTGTGACATACAAACTGATCGATCTCGCCGTTTTTCGCAATTTGAAAAAGATCTAGATTATTGGCTAGTACTGTTAAGAGGCTGTTTCTGTAATAATCCTTCATTCAGTTTCGCATCAAATATAATTTCGCCTGACACACTGGCAAGTGTAACACTTAAGCAAGGTTAGAATGAAAACAAATTTCGTTTGATTCCAAATGATTTTCTTGTCACATTAAGAATCATTTTAATATTTCGCCTCGTCAGGGCCAGTCGCAAAGTTTCAAAGAGCAGACCCTTTCTGTAAACAAAATAGAGCATTATACTTGAGCAGCGTCCGGAACTTTTAGTATAAAGATTCTGGTATGAGAGTTAAAAACGTATCATGGTATTTCTACACACTAGAGCGTCAGCTTCAGTGGAAAAAAAATACTTCGTTGAAATATGTATATCGAAATTGTTTTTTAAAGTTATTTCGTTTTCAGTTTGAGTTAAGTGAGTGTTAAAGTAACGAGGATTAAATCATGCAGTGTGTGTGACATGCATGGCTCTTGGCACTTCCTTTTAAATATTGACGTTGAATGTGTAATTGCGAATAAATGTGAGATTTACGAATAAATTGTGAGAATTTTTCGATAGGTATTTTTACCTGTGTTATAACCAGAACAAGTTAGCCGGCCGGAAAAAATCACACGCAAATTCGTCTACTTTAAAGTGTTTTGACCATGATTTATTACAAAGGAGTAATCGGGACTGGATAAGAAAACGTTTTGTGACGAAATGTGTTTGGTACGTGGGATCTGATTAATTTAAACATTTTGCCCATTAAATTTGCGCATGAATCATAGCACGATTTTGCAAATGGTGCACATCAAAGTGAGATCTCATCTTCATTATAATATATACCGCCGTCCCTCCCGGCGATTTAACGAATATCAAAATAGTTACAGCCGGTTCAATACATACACGTGTCGGAGGAGCGGTGGCCTCATGGTTAGTGCGCTCGACTCCGGAGCGAGGGGTCCAGTGGCCTCTTTCTCGAAAGGCCCGGGAACTTTACGGGCCTGAAAAGCCATTCTTAGTTAGTCGGTGTTTAAAGACAGGGAGGTGTATATGCCTAAAACTTCTTGTACGGAATGGAACTCCTGTTTATATTTAGAATATGTTAATAAAATAGCTCTGTCATCATAAGGTTTGAGATTTTGCTAAGGCTTTCCGGTTGTGAAAACTTTTGGGGACCTTCGAGAAACGGGCCCCTGGTTCGAGCCCTGGCCGGGGACATTGTGTTGTTTTCTTGGGCAAGACACTACTCTCACGGTGCTTCTCTCCACCCAGGTGTATAAACGGGTACCGGCGAATTTAATGCTGGGAGGTAACCCTGCGATGGACTAGCATCCCATCCAGGGGGGGAGTAGAAATACTCCTAGTCGCTTCATGCTACTGAAATCGGGATAAACTCTGGCCTGGTGGACCACTTGACTCGTACGCAGATTCTTCAATACATACACGAGCGCACTGAACTATACTTTTAAGCGTTTTTTAATAAAATCAGTTATTCCACTCGCGCTTGTTGGATCCATCAAATATTTTCGTTTGATGGTTATAGCCAACTCGGCGATACCCGTCTCGCTGGCTATCTACCATCTTTTATAATCCATCAAATATTTTCGTTTGGTCTAAACGCGTCACTTGAATGAATATTCCCCAGCTAAAAGTGGGGAATATCCGAGTGATATTCCCCAGTTTTCAAAACCGTGCATGTTGCGAAAAAATGTTTGAAGGATAAGAAACACAATAGCCTCCATTTGGCGCGAAAATATGCCCGGATATTTGTCCTTGAACATTATCTGTTCCTCAAAGCTCACAGTTTTCCTCGAGCTAAACTGTTCCCTTCTCGGAACAGATAATGTCCGCGGAATAATATCTGTGCATATTTGCGCGCCAAATGGAGGCTATTTTTTCTTTTATAACTATTCAACGAGCGCGCGTTGGATATGAGATGAGAGATAGTCAACGAGGCGCTTGGTGCCGAGTTGACTAGAACCATCTCATACAACAAGCGCTACTGGAATAATTGTTTTAATAAAAACGCCCCCAAAATATAGAAAACTGACGTAAAATAAAAATACAAACGCCCCAAACAAGCGCGCGCACGCTTGCCATATTTGTACATCAGCACGGAAAAATTGCTCATAATTGATGATGGCTAAGGAAATGAAAACTATCGAATTGCATTATCCAATGATCCAGTTTTTAAAAATGTTTATTTAGTATATTTAGAGGTGAATATAAGAATTGGACATTCTGATTGGTCGAATAGCTCATCATATGACGCTATATTCACCCCGCTAGAGCTTGGTTACTAAGCTTGCCATCTTTGCCATCTCGGCAAGTAAACATTTGTTCGAAAGATCACTCCAAGTCCAGGATATTTGAAAGGATGGATAATTTTCAAAATGACTGCTGTCGCCCTTTGACAAAAATTTTTTTCAAGAACTCGTATTCAAGGCTTTTAAGAATCGTAAACGATGTGGTTGCGTCGATTGCCAGCAGGTCAGATCGATTGACCGAAATATATTTTTCTTCAAACTAAAGCTACTCATTTTTAGGCGATGATCACAGCTGTGAATGAAGTCAACAACGATAAAACAAAGGATGAATTTACCTTTCTTCGTAGTGTTTCCTCTTTTGTTTTGCTGCCGAACTCGATGAGTAAATTGATTGACAATCGATGAAAATGTAAGCTTCTCTATTATTAAAACTACGGCTGCACATGTGTATGCACACGAACAATTACGTCTGCGTTTTTATGTTTTAGTCCGTTATTTTGTAGTCCTTGATATTCATCTCTGAAAATTATTCGCCTCAGGCTCAGTGAACATTGGTGAATATTCACCAATATTCACTTCGCCTTTGGCGAATAATTGTTAAATATCCAACGCGCGCTCTTGGAATAATAATTGAATAATGGGCTGTTTCAAGCTGTACGTTTTCATTCAAAAAAGGTCATTAAATCGCCCGACCAAAAAGTATGTGTTCTCGTGAATCGGTACACAGTAAAATAACTTCTTCAAAGTTTTTATTTTAAACAGTAAAGCTTAAAAGCTTAAAACTGCGTACATGGTTGCCGTGTGGAAGTCGTTTTAGCAGTTGTTATTAAGCTGTGCTGTGTTGTTTGGATTGCATTTTGTATAACGGTTCTTTTGTACACAAAAGCAGAAACCCAGTTACTTCGTGATGTCAACTGACGACGTAGTGCTATGGTCGAGACAATTGTGTCCTTCTTTTCCCCCTCTCTTTTATTTTAACCTTCGTCGTTTTTTGAAAGTTCAGGGGACATTCATTTGGCAATCGGGCGATAGATCTAGATCTTTGGAAAGAACTTCAAACCCATTTGAAAGAACTTAGCGTATTTGCTTTTTCAAAAACAACAAAACATTTATTGTCACACCAATACCCGAGTTGTTATTTTTTATTTTTATTTTTGTTCTTCTTTTAACGAAACTGTTAACTGTACATTGTTCCTTAATCTCCCCTGTCCTTCAATTAGACGTAACTAGGATGAAGGGTTACTCGAAAACCTAACGGTTCATTTAGTCTCCAGTCTCTTACAATTGTCACCTTACCTGTAACAAGCTACATATGTTAAATGGACTACAAATGTTTAATATTCACATTTGTATTAAGAAAATCAAGATGTTGTCGCTGTTTTTAACTTCCCTTAGGAAACCTTATTAGTGAGAAAAACTCATTCCCAACATGATAATTACGCAAAAGTATCCTACCCATTTTGTTTTGACAGTTTTGTAGTTTACATTATCAAAATAGCCAAGTCAGGGAACTTCGGTCGCGCCCGATTTTTGTGTGTGTGTGTGTTGCCGAGGTGTAACGGGGTAAAAATAAGCCGTCGAAGAAAAAAAGTTGCATGCTCGTGAGTGACCATCACCTCACACGTCGTGATAAAACCTACCAATTCAAATAACGAACTTGGAGGCACTTCGGCCACAATTGCGCATAATTATCACAAATATGACAACTTAGTTTTTTGATCAGCTGAGTACAAACTGTAACTTTTGATGGAAACTTGTCAGCTGTCAAGTTTAAAGTGATTCACGATCTAGAAAAGAGAGTTTTCTCAAAATACAAAATGCACACAGGAGACTAAAATATGGTCGTTCACGTCGCCTGTTTAAACTGTGTGAGAGCAGCTCTACTTTGTTCACTTCGCCTTATGGATAACCTTATAGTGAAATGCCTCGCAGTTTCCCACAAGGAAAACAAACGACCAAAGATAACGAACTTTTTTTAACCAAAAAAAAAAGTCCGTGTATGACTAAAACAAAAAACAAAAAACCGTGAAAAGGGCCAACCAGACGAATGATTACTGAAAACAAAATAATATTGAGCAAAGAATAATCATATAACTGATGTAACTGAACAAATCGTGTTATTTTTTTCCAGTCTTTCATTGATATTTACTCAAACGATGAGAATTAAAAAGAAATAGATAACACGATCATAACCAACCATGTTCTTCACGCTTTTGCTATTGGCAAAGCTCTCTAACAGCCTACTAAACAAACAAAGAAATCATAAATAAATAACTGCGTTTATATGTGGTTCGAACTTTCAAGCGTTTAACTGCCACAGTAGTAAATATGCTGCAGCTGAAATGAACGGTATTGGTTAGTACTGTCGTGCGTTGTTGTTTCAGTTTGACTTACCTAAATATTTTAGTTTTGAGTTCGGACTCCTCTTGGAGGGTTAAAGAAAACTTTCAATGTGTGCTCGTTAGCACGTCCTGGCTATCTATTGATATCTGCAGAACTGAGATAACCATGGAGACAGTGCGAATTGTCAAACATCTCAATGTATATTTATTTGGTCATTTTTGTCTTTGATACCGCTAAGAAAAGTACGAGAAACTTCTCAATGCTTGCGGGTTTGAAGTGGTTTGCGCAACGCCGTTATCCCGACTGAAAGAGACAAATTATAGCTACCAAAATATTTCTGGTACGTGAGTGAAGTAATTTAAACCATTTTATTTGCACATGACAAGATTGCACGTGAATCAAAGTACGATCTATTGCACGTGAAACCATATACTATGGAAGTAACGATATTACTCCTTGTTGATGAATATGGGCGATAAGAATACGAAAGTATTATCGATATTTCCTCCGCCGGATTTCTCTAGTTAGCAAGCAATTTTTTTTTTTTTGCAGATAACGTAATACTTCGGTTGATTGCTGCTTTCTAGGTCAGATATATTAGTCAGGAAACAAGAAACACCGTGCTGCTTATCCGCACAACGCAGAGGGGATAGAAAGCTTAACCGCAACAAGAAGATCATGCTGAAGTCAACAGATATCTTACTTATTATAACATTAGCACTCGAGGCAGCCGTCATTATCATAGGAAACACGTTTACCATTTTTATTTTCTGTACTCAAAGATCGCGCCTAAAGCGAACATGCTTCCTTCTTGTTAACCTCGCAATCGCTGATTTACTTGTGGGGATAGCAGAGCCCATTGTCCTGGGAACCGAGAAGATTCCCAAAATGAAAATGATTCGAGTAGAAGACGAAAAGAGAATCAAAAATCCCTCATCAACAGTTCAAATCCTTGGTTCGAGTACGTCCGTCATTTTCCTGACTCTCATTTCTCTTGAACGCGTGCACGCTGTGTTGCGGCCACTCCAGCATCATGTTACAAGCACGCGTGTTTACATCTCTACGATCATTTTCTCCTGGACAGCCGGGTTATGCTTGGCTGGGTCAACATTTCTACCGATGCACACAGAGGTGGACAGCGTGTATGTTAGTGTCGCTATTCATTCACTTCTCTTCCTGTGTGTACTAATCATCTGTGCAAGTTATCTCACTATACGTACTCGATTACACTCAGTCACACCACCTGAAATAGAGATTCACAACCAAAGATCAATGGATCAGAATGTACGACTCTCAAGGACGTTTTTTATAGTGGCTGCTGTGTCGCTTGTGTTGTGGTTGCCAGCTATAGCAGTGTACACAACAAAAGAATTTTGCAAAGGTTGTGTTTCACCAATGGTGTTAAGGACTGTGAACTGTTTGCATTTGGCAAATTCCATGATCAATCCATTCGTGTACTGTTTGAGAATGCCTATCTTTAAAAATGCTTTGAAAAAGTACTGTAGAAGACGTTCACGTGCTATTGAACCAGGAACAGTTCATTTTAGCGCGAAAAATAAAACTGTTGTGGCAGCGTGGCTGAGTGGTTAGGGCGGCTGACTTGTAATCCTGTGGTCTCGGGTTCAAATTACGCTCTTACCACTAAGCTAGAGTGGTTTCTCGGTAGACCGAAGTTCAACTTCTGGGTCACGCTTGTAAATAGCCAACTGGTCTGCCACCAGTTGGGATTTTTAAGACTATTAAGTTTAGTTGATATTTCTTTCTTTCAGTTTAAGTGGCATGTCTGTGAACTAGCGAGGTGTAGCTAAGCGCATTGACCACTATAAACAACAACGACAATTATAACAGCAGCATTTTGCATTTACTTCGTACTTGTTTTCTGCGAAAGCCGAAAACTATCGGAAAACAAACAAAGTCACATTAAAGAGTTCCAAAATTTCATTTGAATGGGAACGCAATAATTAATCTTGCACAAATTTCGGAGTTGCAACTGCGTTTATTGACTCTAGCTATAACTACAAGGAATAGACTGTGGAATATACCAGTCACACAGAAAAAAAGGAAAAACTTGACATCGAATTTATTTGCTCCTTAACAAAGCAGCTTGTTTATATACGCTGTATATTAAAAAGTTCGCCTGATGGTTTCATCTTACTAACAAAAGGCCTCAATTTCTGAAGATCAGGCGTACCTTGGAGGTTTACATTAATGTACTTCTGCACGATATTCACAAAAGCCGAATTGAATGCTTTAGCCACCTTATTTGGATCAGACGTCAGCTTATTGTTCTCAACCTGAAGAGTGATGTGCTGTTGTACATTCTTTCCTTTAATGAGCGTGCTCAGATGGTCCCAGTAGATTCTTGGATTGTTAACATTGTCATTAATTGCAGTTTTAAAGAAATTGGGTTTAGCAGATCTGATCAGTTTTATAGTATGTTGTGTTCCTGCTTATTTTGTTCCTGCTTATCTCCAGTCTTCATCAGTTTTCGTCCTACGTGCTTTCTTTAGTAGTTAGAGATAGAGGACCACCCTAATTAAGTTAGTGTTAGCTTGGTGATGTCCTCTGTAAATATTGTTTTTATTATTAATATTCTTCCCTTCAAAGATCAGATAGCCGCTAATGCAGTCCGTAGGTAATTACGTTATTTCAGCAATACTATTGCAAGATCAAGATCCTAAGCCAAAAGAAACTAAGCCGAGTATTTTAAGTCAGCATTGCGTTGTTTTTAAATTTGCATGTGATCTGTGGCAGATTATGTTGGTTATGCAGCCCGACACCTTCATCAACGCATTGCCGAATACAAGTATTCTCAAAAAGTGCCACGGGAAATTTGACTGCCTCGTTTACGAAATGCTATTCATCAAAGAACTGAGGCCCAGCCTTATCACTCAGAGTGACTCACTCTTTGTTTAGGTTCTGGCACATTTTTGTTACCTTTCTTTTGTAATGAACTACTGCTTTTATTGTATTTATAGAATATTCGTTGTGTATCTTTGAAGCGTTTTTTAAAAAAAATTCTTAAATATTCTTAAGAAAAGTTAAAGTCGCTTGTTGTTAAAGTCATTGAAAGAATTTAAAAACAAATATGTTGTATGTTACAAGTAATAATTATTGTACAATTATTGCACGACAAATTTAGTAATTACTGTACCCGTATTTGGAAATACTGTCAAATTTGCATAAAAACGGGACAAAAACTGACAATAAAATAATACATCCTTTCTTGTGTCAGTTGCCCCCAAAATGCCTCAGATCGCATCCCTAGCCACATAAGTTTTGAACATTTTCTGGGAAATTTTTGTCGATTTGCCAGCGCTGGCTACTTTAAATTTTTAGCTGACTACTTCTAAATCTGTGGAGATCACTTGAAGTGATAGAGAACCGTTTAATTTGACTCAGGCAAAAAGAGCGTCATATTTTACATCGATTAAAAAAATAGTCCCCTTGCTTCCAGTTCTGTATAATTTAAGTCCAGCTGCCTTACTTTTGATTGCCCAGTAATCGTTTAAGTGCAACAGGGATTTTCAAAAGCGTATTACACCGCATTGTTACGGAACACTTCCGAACGACAATCTTGATTAAAGAGTGTATCCGTGAGAAAACCAGGCAGGAGGTGATACAGCTTTTATCGATTTTGCAGTTTACTTGGCACAAATGTTGGGTTTGGTGAGTGAATGATTATCATGGGCAGGATTATATATATTTGTAAATGGCAAAAATAAATCAAGAACAAGAAACAGTTGGTCAACATATTTTATTCCCTTAAAGTTATGGAGACCCCCTGCAAAAATGGCCCTTTGACACCAATTTATGTATATTTAATTAGCTGTCTCAGGTTAGTATTACATTCTAATCCACAACGTTCAAACGAACGTAAATTATTTACCACTTAAATTTCCGCAAAACAGGTACAACGAAGCATGATGGATCGCATGCGGACCCTAACACTGTTATTACCATTTTTTAAGATACAGTTCAAGAGAATAATATAATGGACCACGAGCTAAATTCGTAGATATTTTGTTACTCTTAATCGGCTACAATGTGGTTCTATCTACTACGTACATGTCCTTAGCCTCGTCACTTTTCCAGCGTCCGTGAAGCTTTAACAATCTCTCAGCAACGTTATGCGAGAGGTCGTTTCTAACAGCAGAGGTTACCCCACCAGAACGTAAGCTATGGAGGCCGTAACCTTTGGGATCATAGCCCACATCCTTTAAAACGTCCTTGAATATCTCCCTACGACGGGTGTAAGATAGTTTGCCATTCCTAAGGGTATACCCTAATTTCTTCTTCGCAAATGGCCTGAACAAGGGCAACTGACTAGATAGGTCAAGATCGGCTGCTTGGATATACACGGTAGACATTTCTGAGGCTCGACCAAGCGATGGTACAGCGTCTTGCCCAGTGGCCGAGCTTAAAGCACCTGAAGCATCGTGTGCAATCCATGTAGGCCTCTCTGCCGCCTGAAAATAGATGAAAACAAAGGCAGTATCAGGCAATGGATAAAGAGGAACAGATTAAAGGAACATATCTGAAAGAGGGTGGGCTGGCGGGCTCTATTCGTGTACTCGGGCTATACTCGAAGGATAATAAGTGTAGGTTGCAAGCGAGAGAGATTGAACGAAACTGCCGTAAGGTATAAATAGAAAGAAACGACCAATCACGACTTCGCAATAGACATCCTCCGACACCTAACACAGAAAATCCAGTGAGGAATGTGACGTTAAAATACCAGCGGAAAATGTATTTTCTACAACGAGAAAAGCTATGTGAAAATGAAATCCACGTGCACTGCATCATGCTCTACAATTATCAGTCCCAAAGCACGGATTTTCATACAAACTAGGCGTTTTGATTTCTGTCCTTGGCTCCATCTTTTAAAAGTAAGATACCAGAGTTAATAGTGAATAATATGCAGTCCATGATTGATCCTAATTAAATCTACACTTGATCCTAATTTCGACGTTATAAAACATGGAGTTCCGTGATCTTTTTGTTATACTGGAAAGTTTCCAGAATATATATGTTTTAAATTGACTCAGAAGCTGTTAGCGAGCTGTCAGCAGTGTTCTCGATGTGGTTCTGATATGGAACTAACAGAGACGGGTAAATGACGGATACATGTGGCGCTGTACAGATAAGCGATGTAGAACGTGGCTTTCAATAAAGTCGGGCTCCGAAAAAGCCTTTTTTTAAGAAAATAACTCGGAAAAAATACTCGAGCAGTCTTAGTCGGCAGTCGAGCGAGACTAAACAAAACACAAAATTGGTGTTAAAATTATTTCAACGTAAGAAACCATTGCTTTGTCTCGAAGTTAACAAACCTAATATGCAAAATGTTTATGAGATTAATTTATTTAAAAAATACAACTTTACTCAGTCTTAAAATAATTATTTATGTAGATTGGTGTCAGGATAGAAACATCACAACATCACGTCCTAAAATAATCACATAACCTCGTTTTCCGACGCGCATGTTCCAGTTCGTTTCAGGACAGAGCAGCGAGCAAAATATAGCTCACTACAGCTCACGGCAGGCTGTATCGCAGCTAGAAAGTGTGTCTGTCGCACTTGAGAATCACCAGCCAAAGAGGACACGAATTTCCACCGTTACTAACGCTTCTCACTTCATTCTAAATTCGAATAGAATGGCCTCCAACGTGTCGATTTCGACCGCAACCGCAAATTTTCCGTGTGTTTTTCTTCAACCCCTGCAATATGCAAGGCAACCTCCGGTTTTTCGGCACGCAGGGGTGCTCTGATGACAAAAACCGAGTCAACTTTTCCACCATTTTGTGGGAGATCTGTAGAGTTCGCAGTTTGTTCTGCTCGATTCAAGTTTGACAATGACGTAATTCCCCTGAACCAGCAAAGCGACCAATTAGTTTGCCCAAGTTTGTATAGACGACAGATTACGTCAAATTGCTATTTAAGAGCAATCGTCCCAAAATTTCGCCTAGAGGTGTGCAAAATGAAAAAATCGAAAATCCCCAAACTTTGCCAGGATATAGGTCTGGATGAACTATTTCTAGAAAAAATACTGTAAGTTCGATTAGATTTTTATTTTACGCGAACGGCGACAAAATCGGCTTGGCGGCTCTCACATCAGTTTCACGAGCTCCAAACAACGCATTATTTGAGCTTCGCTTAAAAATAAACAAAACGGTAAATCTGGCCATTGAATATCTTAATGAAAAGAACACATGTTTACGAACAGTCTGAAATATTATTTTTCCGATTCCATCGCACACTGAATTTTTGGGCGATTTTTGCTTTGCTTCAATATTTCACTCATTTTGGCGAACAAAAAAAAGGCGAAATTGACAGGGTAAAATAGCACCTTGGTACATGGCATGGAGTTACATCAAGTTAATCCAGCGAAAGAACAGGGTTTCTTCTTCAAATAACCGCAATAAAATTTTTGGGCTACTAGAAATGCGAGATTTTAGGGCGCCAGACAAAAGTGGCACAAAGGACAAACACGCTATTCCTTGTCACGCAATTAGGGGTGAAAAATCAACAATGCACTCGTGGAAAAGACAATAGGTCAGTTTTTTGGCGTAAAATCGTTACTATTCCGAATAAAAAGCTACTTTCTATCAATATTTGTCCTGTCTACTGCTCAGGTTGCCTGAAATTTAAACTTTTAGCGATTATTTTTCGAATCAAAATACAAAATCCTTATGTTTTGAATGGCCGAGGATGGATACAATTTATAAATTGTAACAAACCGTAAAATTAATATGTTTGCGTGTTTATACTTACACTATTGTAGTTAATCTGTACATACCATGTATCAGCGTCAAGCACGGACTGCATGTGTATTGGCTTCACAAGTTGTTGCCGTTAACTGCCCCCCGCTGCTCGCAAAATGTTCAGAGACACTAAAGTTTGCGTGACAGGCGGCCAGGCCACAATTGCAGGGGCAGGTAACACATATACTCGTCCTTTAAATTCATGGCACACGGCAATTTTGTTCGGGGACCTCAAATTATCCTTGAATTCTCTTTTAAGAGGTTTTTTTTCCTTTATTCTCTTCCTCCTCTATTTCATTTACTAATCATGACTAATCTGTTGAGACATGTTTTGACGCTTCATCAGATAAGCTTTCAAAGCTTATCTGATCAGTTGTCTGCAACTTCTTGACATCTTGATTAGTGCAGAACATTTAATGTCTTTTTTTGTTGTTGTTGTAAATTTTGTGCTTTTACTCGTACATGTAAAGTTATCCTGCTTTTAAAGCTGTAAGCTGCCCACATTTTAATAGATAGGAAGAAAATTTACACGTTGGTATAATTGTGTGCGTCTGGGAATCATCAAGTACTTAGCACGCAATGACTGATACGAACACTTTAATTTCGTTTTCGATATCCACGAAAAAACGTCGAAACCGCCCACCAACACATAATCAGATTACTTCAGAGTCGATAATCTGTGCCGCGTTTGTACAGTTGCATGATACACGTTAAGAAATGGCAACCTGTGGCTACTCTGAACTTGTTGGAGGGCCGTGTGGATGCAGTAGTTCCAACCCGGCAAATGCTGTGTGTGAAACGATAGAAAGATGCGGAAGAAACATCAAGAGTCATTTGAAGTTTTTCGACTGCTTTGATTCAACTTTACAAACGGAGGCAGATCTTCTTCTGGCAAGAGCAGGTAACATGTCAATATTTCTCATAAATTGTGTAGAAGTTATGCAAGGTATAAACAATGAAATAAGTCGAGATGGTTATTGAAGTAAGGCAATGCCTTGTAGTTTTGCTTCGGCTTTTCCCCGAGTTATGCACGCACCTGTCACTGGACACTACTAATACTAGCTAGCAAAATAAGAGGTCGCAACATGAGGATCATTGTTTAATTGCATGCAAATAAACTCACCATCACAAGGTGAAGATGACTGAACCACGTTACTAGGCCGTCGTCTCAGAACTCTTTCGTACCGGGTTGTTAAGTGACCTTTCTGTTACTCCTCCCAGCTTGGACACGGCAACAGACTAAAGTATTCTAATCCCAACCCCATCAGGCAAAGCAAAGGCCAAAATGTACTAATTCCCCGCCTCCCTGGGAATGCAAAGGGAAAAAAAATGCATTATCCCCCACTCCCTTGAGAGGGGCAGAGAGTCAAAGCCCCCACAAAGCCCCGCCCATGCCCCATGTTTTCCCGGGTTGGGGGTTGGGGGTTTCCAGTAACAAGTGCATTATATTTACCTCGTTTGTAAAAGCGAAAAGGAACTGTTTTTTCGTGAAAGTATTACCAGTCAGATGTACAGATTTTCGCGTATCAGTTATGAAACCCTCAGCGCAGATATAAGGTATACAGGTGGGTGAAACTTTAAAACGAAATGACTTCCAGACATTTGGGTAAACATCACTGATGATGAATTGAGTCGCGAATGACATCTTGTTGATGATAAACGCATGTAAATTATCTATAAATTTTCAGGGATTTTCGAGATAAAAGAGCATCATTTGAAAATGTCGATTTGTCCACGGCACCGAGATGCATATGGAATTAGATGGCGTTGTCAAAAAAAGTTATGTTCAGTCCCGCCAGACTGGAGTGTCCATAAGAAGAAAGAATTAAAAGGAGACCGAGGAGTCACAATCCAACAATCTCAGCTACTTTATAGACTCACTTCTGTGCTTGTTCCAGTTGCTTCGCGTAAGTCAATTTTTTTTCAGTGCATTGACCTGAATTTTTGTTTTATACCTAGCATGTTTTTGTCTATTTATTGCCCTAATTTTGTTGTTTCCAGCAATTTGTAAGCGCTGTCGGCTGTTTCTAACTAAAGAGTCAAAATCCACTCAGTTTGAAGCGCCATCCATGTCAACTGTCTCAACTAAGGAGATCGCCGCGATCCCACAAGCGGGTGAGCAAGAAACAGAGGGTATTTCATCGCCCTTGGAGTCAGCAGAAAGTGACCCAGTAAGTGTAATGGCCGAGCCTACAAGCAGATCATTTATGTTACTACCTGCACCTGGTCTGCGTAAGTGGCTTTATTGCTCGCGGGAAGGAAATGTTTTTCGCGCGGGAAGGCGGATCTCGTTCCCATTCTCCTCGCGACTGCGCCTTGTGCTGACAAGGCCACACTTCTAACACTCTGCCCGGCAAGCTGCCGAGAGACCTTGCTCGCATGCGCAGGCCACAAGTTTGGTTTGGGATATTGCGTTTTCTTGTGTGTGTGTGTTTTTTATCCTAGGTATACATTTTCAACTTCAAATTCATTTTGTTTTAGGAAAACGAAAGCGCCACTGGACTGTCTCAGGCTATGAAAAACCTATCATTTGTGACATCAGATGACAGCCCATACACAACAGAAAGTACTGGTACTAGCAGCGCCAGTGATTCCTCCAGCAACTATGAAAACCAGTCCCTTTGTCGCTTGAAGTTAAACGAGTTCCTTAGGGTCAGCGGTAAAGGAACTATAAATCAACCCAAAAAGAGCTGGGATCAGTTAAGCCTACGCACCAAGAATGCTCGCATCTCGAAAGCAAAAGATGCTGTCGTGGCGTCATTGGAGGTCATCTCTCCTGGAAACCCTGCGTCGTTGTGGCAAGCACTGAAGAGTTCACAGTCAGTGGAAGCATCCCTGTGTATAACATCCCAAACTTCAGCCGATCAGAAGTATCTGGAAGCCTTAGCAGAGACATATCAGAACGCCAATAGTTGGGACACACGCCGACAGATATTGTCAGTAATAGCTGATCTGATTCCATATTCAGTAATCCAGCAGTTCATACCAGGCATCACTGAGTATCGAATCAAAACTGCACGACAGCACACAATCCACAACGGGCGCGGTGTTCCTTTACCTGCCTCTAAAAGCCCAAGAATGCGTGTGGACGAATCACAATTAGATCACTTCCTGTGTCTCATAACTAGTGCACACGTTGTACAAGATTTACCATTTGGCCAACGCTACTTGTACCTAACAAACGGCAAGATCCTCGAAACACCGAATACCATTAGATCTATGATTCCTCAGCGAATAACTGACCAGTATCGTCAGTTTTGCTTGGAGACCAACTTCACACCTTTCAGCACCTCGACAATGTTGCGTATATTGTCATCATGTGCCGCCACAGTGAGAAAGTCACTTCATGGACTGGACTACTTTGCGGCTGAGGGAGCGAAAGCTTTCGACGACCTGGTGGCAATTGTTGAAAAACTGGGTGAGAGACAGTGGGTCCTTAGATGCCAGCAGGCACTGAAGGAGGGAAAACAGTACTTCAAAACAGACTACAAAGTAAGTATTGCCATGCATGCTTCATTTTTCTTTGTAAGTCATTCCAGTAGGGAAATGAGTTTACTTATTTATTGGAGACAGGGTACTCGCTCGGAACGAGATACTTCTTATAAGGTGTTACCTTGCCTCCGAAACGCGCGAACTATACATCCGTGAACGTATGGAATCAGCTCTAAATAGATTTAGATTTACTCCAAGCGACCAAAACAAATCAGTTACAACCCTAAACTGAAGTCGGGACAGCGGGCAGCACTGGAAGATGGGTCTAGTATTATAAAGTAAATCAATCATAATACCGGACGTCAATACAGACGGTCTCGTGGCTCTTTTAGAAGCTTTTACCCCTTCAAGACATTTCAAACAAAATGGCTAATATTTTGACTCTAGTACATACTAAAGCAGCTAAAAATCCTCAATGTTTGGATGGCAAATTCTAATATAGCTCATAGCTTATGGCGGAGCACTCCTTCGCTCTTCATGAAGGGGAACTCAAAAAAGGGGAAACGCGTGTAAAGTATTCTGTTGTTCCGTTTTCATGGTTTGTATATACACTGTACAACATATCATTTTTTATACTGATCTTCTGTCACATTTTTCTTAAATGGTTAAGGTCCATATTACAGCAGCCTCACACGTTCCAGATCATTGCAGCACGTACGCTCTAAGTGACCCTAAAGAGGACTGTCTCCATGTGGCGTGTGACCATTCCCATGACAAGTGCTGTCCTTCTTGTGACCAGCTGAAATCCATTATGATGGAAATTGAGTCTTCATTAAGATCCTCCGAGTTGAGAGACGAAGACCGGGATGACTTGATGTACACACTTCAACAAGCCTATCAGGCAATTGAATCATGGAAAGCTCATCAGTTGAGATCAATTCAGCAGGACAAGGCAAGAACGAGTCTTCTAGAAAACCTGGAAACGTCTTCAGTTCTCATCACACAGGACTGGGCCATGAAGTTCCTGCCACAAAAGTACAGGGAAACGCAAGCTGATTGGTTTGGCAAAAGAGGGATTTCTTGGCACATTAGTGTTGTTGTCCGTAAGATTGCCGACAAGCTGCAGCACCAAGCGTTTGTTCACATAGTGGAGAACTGCAGTCAAGACAGCAACGTGGTGGTCAGCATCATACGACACACACTCCAACAACTCAAGAAAGAACATCCGGAGATTAAGACTGCCTTTCTCCGACAAGACAACGCCGGATGCTACCACAGCTTCACCATGATAGCTGCTTGCCGACTTATGAAAGAAGCGACTGATATCAAAGTTGAGAGAGTGGACTTCAGCGACCCACAAGGCGGTAAGGGTCCATGCGACAGAAGAGCAGCAACGATCAAAGCACATGTTCTTCGCTACATCAATGAAGGCCATGATGTAATCTCTGCGGATGATCTGAAACGAGCTATTTTATCTCATGGTGGTGTCAGAGGCGTCCGAGTTACCTTGATTGATTCCACAAAGCAGCATCCAATCTCGTTGCAGGGGAAACTGGAAGGAGTGAGCAACTTAAATAATTTCCATTATGGAGAGGAATGTCTGACTGTGTGGAAGGCATTTGATGTGGGAGAAGGAAAGACCATACCATGGTCTCAGTTGCAAGGTAAAAATATATATATTTCTTGCTCACTTTTACCAAATTTTTATTTTCTCGCGCGCTTTTTTTTCGCGTCACGCTCGAAGGACTAAGTAAGGGCTGCTCGTAATATATCAGGGTTACCGCTAATGTAATTACTTGAAGAATCTTAGGTTCGGTTTATACCCTTATTACTGAAGGCGCTTTTGTTTCAAATGCCATTGCCACAAAATGCAACAAAATCTCGTGTCTTGTCTTGTTTAGGTATTTTTTATGTTCTCTTTCCGTTAGTCCAAATGGGTTCAGTGAAGGATCCAGTATTCCCCGAGAGTTCCTTTTCTCCTGGAGACTTCCAAAACGTCTCTTTGTCTGACAACACGCGGTCTCCTGTTGAAGACAATCCAGAAAACACCGTTCAAGGAGAGCAAAACACTGCACCCGCTGACAACGAGCACGCTGGTCTTTTTTCCTGTCCAGTTGAAGGATGCGTGAGTACTTTTCAGCGCCATTGTAACCTGGAGCGGCATATGCATTATGGCAAGTGCAAATTTGTAGAGGAAAGACACTCCCTTCTCGACAAAGCAAAGATTCTTTACGCTGAAAAACAACAGGAAGGATCAAGCGCACAGCCATTTATTGCCGGTTCTGAGCTTTCGGAGCAAAGTGTCCAAGCGTTACCGCGGGGCTGGGCATTGCGATCTACGAAGAAGGCTGCCCGTTTCAATGCTAAGCAGAAGGCCTACCTAGACGAGAAATTTAAAATAGGAGAACAGACAGGATTCAAAGCAGACCCCGCACAGGTGGCTCAAGATATGAGACATGCAAAACATGAAGACGGGAGCCGCAGATTCACTGTAGATGAATTCCTAGCGCCACAGCAAATAAAATCTTATTTTTCAAGAATGGCGGCAAAATTCAGGCAAGGAAGTCACGATGTTGCAGACGAGTGGGACGGTCAAGCTGTTGCAGAGCAAGACGCGTATTCCTCCGCCCGTGCGCACATTCTTGAAGAGTGTCGGCTGACCCACCCGATCACTTACGATACATACAATCTCTGTGAACTGTATGCAAGAAATAAGCTAACCAAGCTCAGCGTCCCTATTTTGCGCATAATATGCAGCCACTTTGAAATGGAAATTGACAATCTTCCACTACGGCTAAAAAAGCCGTATGTTCAATTAATTGAAGAGCTCGTGAGATCGTGCTCGTGTGCATAACTGTCTTAAATTTTTGTGTACATTCAGATGTTACATACATCAATTAGGGTCGACAGACCCATTACCCATGCCTCCGTCGTTTAGTTTTAGTTTTTCACACTAGTTTGGCCACAAAATAACTTCGAGTTTCATGCTAATAGCCTATAGCCACCAAATCTGTCAGGATGTTCATGATTAACAGGCCCAGCACGGTGGAGTAGGTGTAGACGTATCTTGTGAAATAATTATTAAACAAAAATAGGAAAAAACTATTCCAATATTGAGGTTCGCAACAAAATTGTACTAAAAATAAAGGAAGTGTGACGACTACTTTTTTTAATTACAGTCGAACCCCTATTAAGCGGCCACGCATTAAACGGCCACCCCTTTTAGGCGGCCGGTAATCGAAGTCCCAAAATCCATTTCCCCAAGGGTGGCCGTTTAATAGGGACAATAGGGTTTGAACTGTAGAACACGTACAAGGTGCGTGGGCGTTCAGTAGTCTGTCACGTAATTCTCACCGTTTGCAGCGGTTGGCAGTTAACGGCAACAACTTGTGAAGCCAATACACATGCAGTCCATGCTTGGCGCTGATACATGGTATGTACAGATTAACTACAATACTCAAATTGAAGTATAAATACGGCAAAGTATCGATTTTACGGTTTATTACAATTTACAAATTGTATCCGTCCTCGGCCGTTCGAAACATGAGGATTTTGTATTTTGATTCGAAAAATAATCGCTAAAAGTTTAAATTTCAGGCAACCTGAGCAGTAGACAGGACAAATATTGATAGAAAGTAGCTTTTTATTCGGAATAGTAACGATTTTACGCCAAAAAACTGACCTATTGTCTTTTCCACGAGTGCATTGTTGATTTTTCATCCCTAATTGCGTGACAAGGAATGGCGTGTTTTGTCCTTTGTGCCACTTTTGTCTGGCGCCCTAAAATCTCGCATTTCTAGTAGCCCAAAAATTTTATTGCGGTTGTTTGAAGAAGAAACCCTGTTCTTTCGCTGGATTAACTTGATGTAACTCCATGCCATGTACCAAGGTGCTATTTTACCCTGTCAATTTCGCCTTTTTTTTGTCCGCTAAAATGAGTGAAATATTGAAGAAAAGCAAAAATCGCCCAAAAATTCAGTTTGCGATGGAATCGGAAAAATAATATTTCAGACTGTTCGTAAACATGTGTTCTTTCCATTAAGATATTCAATGGCTAGATTTACCGTTTTGTTCATTTTTAAGCGAAGCTCAAATAATGCATTGTTTGGAGCTCGTGAAACTGATGTGAGAGCCGCCAAACCGATTTTGTCGCCGTTCGCGTAAAATAAAAATCTAATCGAACTTACAGTATTTTTTCTAGAAATAGTTCATCCAGACCTATATCCTGGCAAAGTTTGGGGATTTTCGATTTTTTCATTTTGCACACCTCTAGGCGAAATTTTGGGACGATTGCTCTTAAATGTTTGTCAAAGTGGGCAAAGCCCGCAAATGAACCCAGGGGCCCGTTTCTCGAAAGTCCCGTAAAGTTCTCGCCCGCGGAAAGACATCTCAAACCTTATGAACACAGAGCTGGATTATTCGCATATTCTTAATATGAACAGAGGTTCTCTTCATAGGAGAAGTTACAGGCCAATACACTTCTCCTTTTTTAGAGGCTGATGAACCAAAATGGCTTTATGGACCCGAAGTTTCTGGAGCTTTCGAAAAACGGGCCCCAGGACCGGAAACGATCCCCAGATTGTTCCGTAAATGATCCTCGGACCGGAAATGGTCGTCTGTTTGCAGTAATCACTCTCGTGTCCAAGTGATACGATGATTTGCTCAAAAACGGATTCCTCTGTGAAAATGCCCCTTTACACTGCGTGGCACATTATCATAAGACATCCATGTTATGGTTAATTAACACCTGTGAAAACAAGGTTTTCGCTGACCAGTTCCACGTGACCATGTGGCAGGCTCAGGTCATCGTGGTCGTTTTTTTTAAGTTGACCGCTGACCAGGTACTGGGTTTCGATTGGCGCGTTGCTCACTTTTCGTCCGACACATTTCCTCGCACAATCGTCTCTTGGAAAGTCCCCGATATATTGCGAACGTAATTTCTAATTGGGTAGAGTTTGTTAAAATTTCACTCGAGAAAATAGTGAAACCAGACGCTGAACAATTACATGCTCACAACTGATCATTTTTTGAGTTTCTGATCCAAGAAAAACAAATCTTCTTTTTCCTTTATGGTCAATTATTGCAGTCAGGAGCTCCGCTTTTAGGCCTAGCTAAATCTCTATGGTAAGCGGAAACAGTTCTCAGATTAGTACTTCTTGCTGGGAAAGTACGCCAGCAAATTAAGTGTTACGTAGAATAAGCCGAAAGCATTTCAAACAAATTAATTAAATACAAGCTCACAAAAGCTGAAAGAGCTTTTGGCTGCTGTGCACTTTGTTCTTAACTTGACTGAAAAAAACGTTAGCTAACATTACAAATATTATCAATAGCATCTAAAGAACGAAACCAGTTCTGGAAAGTTGTTTCATTTTGATTGCCATCGTTCATTTCATTTATTTTATGGGTACAAGATAAATATATTTTGTAACGTTTCGCTATTACACTGGAGTATGTTTACTATGTATGGTTCGTGTTAACTGTAGAAGTATTTTAGGCGTGAATCCCTAAGGGGCTAGTAGGCTATTTAAGAATTTGTAAGTTATGCAAGAGCCACTCGAAGGCATCTCTTTCAACTTTGCTTTTGCTGTTATGTCGCCGAATACTGAACGAGCGAGCGTTCCCGCTTCGATCGCGCAATCCTTCACTGAGGGAGATCTTTTTCATGAGACTGCTTCACGAACATTGTTTCCTCGTCTTTTGGACGTTAAGTTTGATCAGAAGTTCGCTGCATTCAAACGCGGTCTCGACGAGAAACAAGCTGCCACTCAGTCTCAACTGTAGAAGCTAAAAACGGTATCCAAGGCTTCGAGTTCTTTTAACTCTAAAGTACAATACGAGTTCAGCAACTCTCTGCTGGATGCAACAGACGGGACCAGCAAGACCATCTCAAAAGGAAACCTTTCAGCAGCCAAGTTATTTCGTTCCGCGGACAAGAACCTCGCTGTTTGGGCAGCAGTGCAAGTACGAATCGACGAACTCGCCGAAGATTCAGAGGAAGAGAAAAAGCTCTGATCAGCCGAAATACGAACGCTAGCTAAGATCCGGGAAAAAAAGCGGAAAAATGAGTCTAGCTGGCCAACTCTACAGCTACCCGCTCTACATCCAGTGAAGCTTCATCCCCTCATGGCCTGTCCACTGGCAACTATTTTTCTTCTAATCAGCCTTTTTGTTTTTTTCGCATGCAGTCCTTTCGTGGACGTCAGCCTCAACTAGCAGACAAGTGTTTCAGATGCGGCCAAAGAAGCCACTGAGCAAATCCATCTTCCTGCCCAAGCCGTTTTAGAGGGGCCGCTGCAGCCCCTCCAAGCAGTAAAAATACATACTTATGGCAAATACCAAGCTGCATTGAAGAGAATGGGATAAGATGCGTATATAATTTTTTCAATTTAATCAAATGATTGGGAGACCCGGTTGAACTTATTGATAATTTTGTTGAACCATGTGATTCAAGGTTTTTTGAAGTCTTGAAAAGACAATTTACTCTAAGGGGCTCAAAAATTTCCTTAGCTGTTCATTCATCGTTCGCGTAAATTTTGGTTATGTCAATTGTGTCCATTACTTTTGACTTTGTCATGGCAACCGCAAACTTCGTATAGGTTTGGACAAAAATCAACTTTTTCGACATACTTCTGTATTATTTTTTCCAGCTTTGTTCATCATTTTGCTGAATTTCACTAAATTGTACATGTCATAAGCATTCTAGATTATTTTTTGACTTTTTAAGAAAATAGTATTATCCAAGATGGTGGGACAAATGACGTCATGCGACGTCACAACCAAAAAATATGTCATTATTTTATAGAGCAAGCTCAGGGCTTCCTGTACCTTAATAGAACGAAAACCCAAGGAGAGGGTTTCATCCCCCTTGTGCCACAATGGGGGTGTTAGTTCGAGGGTTAACAATTGTAATAGCCCTGATGACTGAATGAATGAATAAAAGACTGATTATCAGGACAGAACGCATTATATTTAAGTTAAAGGCAACCTTATGGTTAATGTAGATTTTTTAAATCACATAGGTGCTTCTAGCTTTATTCGCGATACTATTTTTGATGGGTATTAGATTCTCTTTATTTACATTCCACCCTCAGCTCAGTTTTCTAATAATCACTCAGCCATCCAGTCCAGTATAGTGATTTGTCGAGCAGGCTATTTCTGATCTTCTGGCTACAGGTTCAGTGGTCGAGTGCGCGTGTGCTCCTGCTGTTGTTAACCCGTTGTCAGTTTCCATACAGTTAGAGTTCTGGAAGAATAATGTTTCTTATCTCAATTCCAGTGTTTTCCGGACGTTGCTCGCAGACTATCTTGTATTGTATGCTTGGATGTTAGCGCTATTGGATTGGCTGCTTTTATTGCCATTGGTAACATTGCCTGTATTCGCACAAAAACTGAGATTCTATGTAGACGAATACCAGATCGCGTACCACGTGGAGAGAACTCCACTGTGTTTGTTTTGCTTTGAAAAGTTTGCACATCTTCTTTCAGGGTGCTCTGTTAAGTGGTTTACTGACAACCAATCTGTGCCTTTGATCGTCGATTCTGGTAGTATGAAACTGTGTTCGCTTCAACTCGCCGGTGACATATTTGATACCGCCAAAGAAAGTAATATCAAAATCGAGGCTGAGTTGATACCTCGTTCATTTAACGAGAAAGCTGATTACTTATGCAAGATCGTCGATTGATGACTGGTGAGTTAAAGATAGCTATTTTCATGAAGTAACCTCTTATCGGGGTCCCTGTTCAATTGATTACTTTTCCAGTTTTAAAAAAAAAAAAATTCACGTTTTTCCCAGTTTCTATTCGAAGATTCTCTAGCATTTAGTTGGGTAGGAGAAACCTGTTGGCTGGTGCCACCTGTTTCGTTAGTTGAAAATGTCATCCGCCACATATGTTTTTGTCAATAGAACTGGTTACTCTTTATTGGCCTTTCAGCTCCCTTTTGGCCTTTTTGGTGGAGCGTAGGTGGGGTTTCAGATCTTTTGTTATTGATTTTCTCTTCGTTGAGAACGGTAAAGATGTTTATCTCCATGGGGCAAATAACAGTTCCCTTTTGACTCGGAGAATTTTAGTTGCTTGTCGGTGCTGTACAGTCCAGTGTCCAGTAGAATCTGTCTATGGAGAAGTCATGCCGCGCGGTCACGATTACGCTGTGGCTCTTGCGTAACTTACAAATTCTTAAATAGCCTACTAGCCCCTTAGGGATTCACGCCTAAAATACTTCTACAGTTAACACGAACCATACATAGTAAACATACTCCAGTGTAATAGCGAAACGTTACAAAATATATTTATCTTGTATCCATAAAATAAATGAAATGAACGATGGCAATCAAAATGAAACAACTTTCCAGAACTGGTTTCGTTCTTTAGATGCTATTGATAATATTTGTAATGTTAGCTAACGTTTTTTTCAGTCAAGTTAAGAACAAAGTGCACAGCAGCCAAAAGCTCTTTCAGCTTTTGTGAGCTTGTATTTAATTAATTTGTTTGAAATGCTTTCGGCTTATTCTACGTAACACTTAATTTGCTGGCGTACTTTCCCAGCAAGAAGTACTAATCTGAGAACTGTTTCCGCTTACCATAGAGATTTAGCTAGGCCTAAAAGCGGAGCTCCTGACTGCAATAATTGACCATAAAGGAAAAAGAAGATTTGTTTTTCTTGGATCAGAAACTCAAAAAATGATCAGTTGTGAGCATGTAATTGTTCAGCGTCTGGTTTCACTATTTTCTCGAGTGAAATTTTAACAAACTCTACCCAATTAGAAATTACGTTCGCAATATATCGGGGACTTTCCAAGAGACGATTGTGCGAGGAAATGTGTCGGACGAAAAGTGAGCAACGCGCCAATCGAAACCCAGTACCTGGTCAGCGGTCAACTTAAAAAAAACGACCACGATGACCTGAGCCTGCCACATGGTCACGTGGAACTGGTCAGCGAAAACCTTGTTTTCACAGGTGTTAATTAACCATAACATGGATGTCTTATGATAATGTGCCACGCAGTGTAAAGGGGCATTTTCACAGAGGAATCCGTTTTTGAGCAAATCATCGTATCACTTGGACACGAGAGTGATTACTGCAAACAGACGACCATTTCCGGTCCGAGGATCATTTACGGAACAATCTGGGGATCGTTTCCGGTCCTGGGGCCCGTTTTTCGAAAGCTCCAGAAACTTCGGGTCCATAAAGCCATTTTGGTTCATCAGCCTCTAAAAAAGGAGAAGTATATTGGCCTGTAACTTCTCCTATGAAGAGAACCTCTGTTCATATTAAGAATATGCGAATAATCCAGCTCTGTGTTCATAAGGTTTGAGATGTCTTTCCGCGGGCGAGAACTTTACGGGACTTTCGAGAAACGGGCCCCTGGGTTCATTTGCGGGCTTTGCCCACTTTGACAAACATTTAAATAGCAATTTGACGTAATCTGTCGTCTATACAAACTTGGGCAAACTAATTGGTCGCTTTGCTGGTTCAGGGGAATTACGTCATTGTCAAACTTGAATCGAGCAGAACAAACTGCGAACTCTACAGATCTCCCACAAAATGGTGGAAAAGTTGACTCGGTTTTTGTCATCAGAGCACCCCTGCGTGCCGAAAAACCGGAAGTTGCCTTGCATATTGCAGGGGTTGAAGAAAAACACACGGAAAATTTGCGGTTGCGGTCGAAATCGACACGTTGGAGGCCATTCTATTCGAATTTAGAATGAAGTGAGAAGCGTTAGTAACGGTGGAAATTCGTGTCCTCTTTGGCTGGTGATTCTCAAGTGCGACAGACACACTTTCTAGCTGCGATACAGCCTGCCGTGAGCTGTAGTGAGCTATATTTTGCTCGCTGCTCTGTCCTGAAACGAACTGGAACATGCGCGTCGGAAAACGAGGTTATGTGATTATTTTAGGACGTGATGTTGTGATGTTTCTATCCTGACACCAATCTACATAAATAATTATTTTAAGACTGAGTAAAGTTGTATTTTTTAAATAAATTAATCTCATAAACATTTTGCATATTAGGTTTGTTAACTTCGAGACAAAGCAATGGTTTCTTACGTTGAAATAATTTTAACACCAATTTTGTGTTTTGTTTAGTCTCGCTCGACTGCCGACTAAGACTGCTCGAGTATTTTTTCCGAGTTATTTTCTTAAAAAAAGGCTTTTTCGGAGCCCGACTTTATTGAAAGCCACGTTCTACATCGCTTATCTGTACAGCGCCACATGTATCCGTCATTTACCCGTCTCTGTTAGTTCCATATCAGAACCACATCGAGAACACTGCTGACAGCTCGCTAACAGCTTCTGAGTCAATTTAAAACATATATATTCTGGAAACTTTCCAGTATAACAAAAAGATCACGGAACTCCATGTTTTATAACGTCGAAATTAGGATCAAGTGTAGATTTAATTAGGATCAATCATGGACTGCATATTATTCACTATTAGCTCTGGTATCTTACTTTTAAAAGATGGAGCCAAGGACAGAAATCAAAACGCCTAGTTTGTATGAAAATCCGTGCTTTGGGACTGATAATTGTAGAGCATGATGCAGTGCACGTGGATTTCATTTTCACATAGCTTTTCTCGTTGTAGAAAATACATTTTCCGCTGGTATTTTAACGTCACATTCCTCACTGGATTTTCTGTGTTAGGTGTCGGAGGATGCCTATTGCGAAGTCGTGATTGGTCGTTTCTTTCTATTTATACCTTACGGCAGTTTCGTTCAATCTCTCTCGCTTGCAACCTACACTTATTATCCTTCGAGTATAGCCCGAGTACACGAATAGAGCCCGCCAGCCCACCCTCTTTCAGATATGTTCCTTTAATCTGTTCCTCTTTATCCATTGCCTGATACTGCCTTTGTTTTCATCTATTTTCAGGCGGCAGAGAGGCCTACATGGATTGCACACGATGCTTCAGGTGCTTTAAGCTCGGCCACTGGGCAAGACGCTGTACCATCGCTTGGTCGAGCCTCAGAAATGTCTACCGTGTATATCCAAGCAGCCGATCTTGACCTATCTAGTCAGTTGCCCTTGTTCAGGCCATTTGCGAAGAAGAAATTAGGGTATACCCTTAGGAATGGCAAACTATCTTACACCCGTCGTAGGGAGATATTCAAGGACGTTTTAAAGGATGTGGGCTATGATCCCAAAGGTTACGGCCTCCATAGCTTACGTTCTGGTGGGGTAACCTCTGCTGTTAGAAACGACCTCTCGCATAACGTTGCTGAGAGATTGTTAAAGCTTCACGGACGCTGGAAAAGTGACGAGGCTAAGGACATGTACGTAGTAGATAGAACCACATTGTAGCCGATTAAGAGTAACAAAATATCTACGAATTTAGCTCGTGGTCCATTATATTATTCTCTTGAACTGTATCTTAAAAAATGGTAATAACAGTGTTAGGGTCCGCATGCGATCCATCATGCTTCGTTGTACCTGTTTTGCGGAAATTTAAGTGGTAAATAATTTACGTTCGTTTGAACGTTGTGGATTAGAATGTAATACTAACCTGAGACAGCTAATTAAATATACATAAATTGGTGTCAAAGGGCCATTTTTGCAGGGGGTCTCCATAACTTTAAGGGAATAAAATATGTTGACCAACTGTTTCTTGTTCTTGATTTATTTTTGCCATTTACAAATATATATAATCCTGCCCATGATAATCATTCACTCACCAAACCCAACATTTGTGCCAAGTAAACTGCAAAATCGATAAAAGCTGTATCACCTCCTGCCTGGTTTTCTCACGGATACACTCTTTAATCAAGATTGTCGTTCGGAAGTGTTCCGTAACAATGCGGTGTAATACGCTTTTGAAAATCCCTGTTGCACTTAAACGATTACTGGGCAATCAAAAGTAAGGCAGCTGGACTTAAATTATACAGAACTGGAAGCAAGGGGACTATTTTTTTAATCGATGTAAAATATGACGCTCTTTTTGCCTGAGTCAAATTAAACGGTTCTCTATCACTTCAAGTGATCTCCACAGATTTAGAAGTAGTCAGCTAAAAATTTAAAGTAGCCAGCGCTGGCAAATCGACAAAAATTTCCCAGAAAATGTTCAAAACTTATGTGGCTAGGGATGCGATCTGAGGCATTTTGGGGGCAACTGACACAAGAAAGGATGTATTATTTTATTGTCAGTTTTTGTCCCGTTTTTATGCAAATTTGACAGTATTTCCAAATACGGGTACAGTAATTACTAAATTTGTCGTGCAATAATTGTACAATAATTATTACTTGTAACATACAACATATTTGTTTTTAAATTCTTTCAATGACTTTAACAACAAGCGACTTTAACTTTTCTTAAGAATATTTAAGAATTTTTTTAAAAAACGCTTCAAAGATACACAACGAATATTCTATAAATACAATAAAAGCAGTAGTTCATTACAAAAGAAAGGTAACAAAAATGTGCCAGAACCTAAACAAAGAGTGAGTCACTCTGAGTGATAAGGCTGGGCCTCAGTTCTTTGATGAATAGCATTTCGTAAACGAGGCAGTCAAATTTCCCGTGGCACTTTTTGAGAATACTTGTATTCGGCAATGCGTTGATGAAGGTGTCGGGCTGCATAACCAACATAATCTGCCACAGATCACATGCAAATTTAAAAACAACGCAATGCTGACTTAAAATACTCGGCTTAGTTTCTTTTGGCTTAGGATCTTGATCTTGCAATAGTATTGCTGAAATAACGTAATTACCTACGGACTGCATTAGCGGCTATCTGATCTTTGAAGGGAAGAATATTAATAATAAAAACAATATTTACAGAGGACATCACCAAGCTAACACTAACTTAATTAGGGTGGTCCTCTATCTCTAACTACTAAAGAAAGCACGTAGGACGAAAACTGATGAAGACTGGAGATAAGCAGGAACAAAATAAGCAGGAACACAACATACTATAAAACTGATCAGATCTGCTAAACCCAATTTCTTTAAAACTGCAATTAATGACAATGTTAACAATCCAAGAATCTACTGGGACCATCTGAGCACGCTCATTAAAGGAAAGAATGTACAACAGCACATCACTCTTCAGGTTGAGAACAATAAGCTGACGTCTGATCCAAATAAGGTGGCTAAAGCATTCAATTCGGCTTTTGTGAATATCGTGCAGAAGTACATTAATGTAAACCTCCAAGGTACGCCTGATCTTCAGAAATTGAGGCCTTTTGTTAGTAAGATGAAACCATCAGGCGAACTTTTTAATATACAGCGTATATAAACAAGCTGCTTTGTTAAGGAGCAAATAAATTCGATGTCAAGTTTTTCCTTTTTTTCTGTGTGACTGGTATATTCCACAGTCTATTCCTTGTAGTTATAGCTAGAGTCAATAAACGCAGTTGCAACTCCGAAATTTGTGCAAGATTAATTATTGCGTTCCCATTCAAATGAAATTTTGGAACTCTTTAATGTGACTTTGTTTGTTTTCCGATAGTTTTCGGCTTTCGCAGAAAACAAGTACGAAGTAAATGCAAAATGCTGCTGTTATAATTGTCGTTGTTGTTTATAGTGGTCAATGCGCTTAGCTACACCTCGCTAGTTCACAGACATGCCACTTAAACTGAAAGAAAGAAATATCAACTAAACTTAATAGTCTTAAAAATCCCAACTGGTGGCAGACCAGTTGGCTATTTACAAGCGTGACCCAGAAGTTGAACTTCGGTCTACCGAGAAACCACTCTAGCTTAGTGGTAAGAGCGTAATTTGAACCCGAGACCACAGGATTACAAGTCAGCCGCCCTAACCACTCAGCCACGCTGCCACAACAGTTTTATTTTTCGCGCTAAAATGAACTGTTCCTGGTTCAATAGCACGTGAACGTCTTTTACAGTACTTTTTCAAAGCATTTTTAAAGATAGGCATTCTCAAACAGTACACGAATGGATTGATCATGGAATTTGCCAAATGCAAACAGTTCACAGTCCTTAACACCATTGGTGAAACACAACCTTTGCAAAATTCTTTTGTTGTGTACACTGCTATAGCTGGCAACCACAACACAAGCGACACAGCAGCCACTATAAAAAACGTCCTTGAGAGTCGTACATTCTGATCCATTGATCTTTGGTTGTGAATCTCTATTTCAGGTGGTGTGACTGAGTGTAATCGAGTACGTATAGTGAGATAACTTGCACAGATGATTAGTACACACAGGAAGAGAAGTGAATGAATAGCGACACTAACATACACGCTGTCCACCTCTGTGTGCATCGGTAGAAATGTTGACCCAGCCAAGCATAACCCGGCTGTCCAGGAGAAAATGATCGTAGAGATGTAAACACGCGTGCTTGTAACATGATGCTGGAGTGGCCGCAACACAGCGTGCACGCGTTCAAGAGAAATGAGAGTCAGGAAAATGACGGACGTACTCGAACCAAGGATTTGAACTGTTGAGGGATTTTTGATTCTCTTTTCGTCTTCTACTCGAATCATTTTCATTTTGGGAATCTTCTCGGTTCCCAGGACAATGGGCTCTGCTATCCCCACAAGTAAATCAGCGATTGCGAGGTTAACAAGAAGGAAGCATGTTCGCTTTAGGCGCGATCTTTGAGTACAGAAAATAAAAATGGTAAACGTGTTTCCTATGATAATGACGGCTGCCTCGAGTGCTAATGTTATAATAAGTAAGATATCTGTTGACTTCAGCATGATCTTCTTGTTGCGGTTAAGCTTTCTATCCCCTCTGCGTTGTGCGGATAAGCAGCACGGTGTTTCTTGTTTCCTGACTAATATATCTGACCTAGAAAGCAGCAATCAACCGAAGTATTACGTTATCTGCAAAAAAAAAAAATTGCTTGCTAACTAGAGAAATCCGGCGGAGGAAATATCGATAATACTTTCGTATTCTTATCGCCCATATTCATCAACAAGGAGTAATATCGTTACTTCCATAGTATATGGTTTCACGTGCAATAGATCGTACTTTGATTCATGTGCAATCTTGTCATGTGCAAATAAAATGGTTTAAATTACTTCACTCACGTACCAGAAATATTTTGGTAGCTATAATTTGTCTCTTTCAGTCGGGATCACGGCGTTGCGCAAACCACTTCAAACCCGCAAGCATTGAGAAGTTTCTCGTACTTTTCTTAGCGGTATCAAAGACAAAAATGACCAAATAAATATACATTGAGATGTTTGACAATTCGCACTGTCTCCATGGTTATCTTCTGCAGATATCAATAGATAGCCAGGACGTGCTAACGAGCACACATTGAAAGTTTTCTTTAACCCTCCAAGAGGAGTCCGAACTCAAAACTAAAATATTTAGGTAAGTCAAACTGAAACAACAACGCACGACAGTACTAACCAATACCGTTCATTTCAGCTGCAGCGTATTTACTACTGTGGCAGTTAAACGCTTGAAAGTTCGAACCACATATAAACGCAGTTATTTATTTATGATTTCTTTGTTTGTTTAGTAGGCTGTTAGAGAGCTTTGCCAATAGCGAAAGCGTGAAGAACATGGTTGCTTATGATCATGTTATCTATTTCTTTTTAATTCTCATCCTTTGAGTAAATATCAATGAAAGACTGGAAAAAAATAACACGATTTGTTCAGTTACATCAGTTATATGATTATTCTTTGCTCAATATTATTTTGTTTTCAGTAATCATTCGTCTGGTTGGCCCTTTTCACGGTTTTTTGTTTTTTGTTTTAGTCATACACGGACTTTTTTTTTTGGTTAAAAAAAGTTCGTTATCTTTGGTCGTTTGTTTTCCTTGTGGGAAATTAAGGTTATCCATAAGGCGCAGTGAACAAAGTAGAGCTGCTCTCACACAGTTTAAACAGGCGACGTGAACGACCATATTTTAGTCTCCTGTGTACATTTTCTATTTTGAGCAAACTCTCTTTTCTAGATCGTGAATCACTTTAAACTTGACAGCTGACAAGTTTCCATCATAAGTTACAGTTTGTACTCAGCTGATCAAATAACTAAGTTGTCATATTTGTGATAATTATGCGCAATTGTGGCCGAAGTGCCTCCAAGTTCGTTATTTGAATTGGTAGGTTTTATCACGACGTGTGAGGTGATGGTCACTCACGAGCATGCAACTTTTTTTCTTCGACGGCTTATTTTTACCCCGTTACATCTCGGCAACACACACACACACACACAAAAAATCGGGCCCGACCGAAGTTGCCTGACTTGGCTATTTTGATAATGTAAACTACAAAACTGTCAAAACAAAATGGGTGTGAGACTTGTGCGTAATTATCATGTTGGCAAAAAGTTTTTCTCACTAATAAGGTTTCCTAAGGGAAGTTAAAAACAGCGACAACATCTTGATTTTCTTAATACAAATGTGAATATTAAACATTTGTAGTCCATTTAACATATGTAGCTTGTTACAGATAAGGTGACAATTGTAAGAGACTGAAGACTAAATGAACCGTTAGGTTTTCGAGTTACCCTTCATCCTAGTTACGTCTAATTGAAGGACAGGAGAGATTAAGGAACAATGTACAGTTAACAGTTTGGTTAAAAGAAGAGCAAAAATAAAAATAAAAAATAACAACTCGGGCATTGGTGTGACAATAAATGTTTTGTTGTTTTTGAAAAAGAAAATACGCTAAGTTCTTTCAAATGGGTTTGAAGTTCTTTCCAAAGATCTAGATCTATCGACCGATTGCCAAATGAATGTCCCCTGAACTTTCAAAAAACGACGTAGGTTAAGATAAAAGAGAGGGGAAAAAGAAGGACACTATTGTCTCGACCATAGCACTACGTCGTCAGTTGACATCACGAAGTAACTGGGTTTCTGCTTTTGTGTACAAAAGAACCGTTATACAAAATGCAATCCAAACAACACAGCACAGCTTAATAACAACTGCTAAAAGGACTTCCACACGGCAACCATGTACATAGTTTTAAGCTTTTTAAGCTTAACTGTTTAAAATAAAAACTTTGAAGAAGTTATTTTACTGTGCACCGATTCACGAGAACACATACTTTTTGGTCGCGCGATTTAATGACCTTGTTTGAATGAAAACGTACAGCTTGAAACAGCCCATTATTCAATTATTATTCCACGAGCGCGCGTTGGATATTTAACAATTATTCGCCAAAGGCGAAGTGAGCATTGTTGAATATTCACCAATATTCACTGAGCCTGAGGCGAATAATTTTCAGAGATGAATATCAAGGACTACAAAATAACGGACTAAAACATAAAAACAGACGTAATTGTTCGTGTGCATACACATGTGCAGCCGTAGTTTTAATAATAGAGAAGCTTACATCTTCATCGATTGTCAATCAATTTACTCATCGAGTTCGGCAGTAAAACAAAAGAGGAAACACTACGAAGAAAGGTAAATTCATCCTTTGTTTTATCGTTGTTGACTTCATTCACAACTGTGATCATCGCCTAAAAATGAGTAGCTTTAGTTTGAAGAAAAATATATTTCGGTCAATCGATCTGACCTGCTGGCAATCGACGCAACCACATCGTTTACGATTCTTAAAAGCCTTGAATACGAGTTCTTGAAAAAATTTTTTGTCAAAGGGCGACAGCAGTCATTTTGAAAATTATCCATCCTTTCAAATATCCTGGACTTGGAGTGATCTTTCGAACAAATGTTTACTTGCCGAGATGGCAAAGCTGACGAACTTAGTAACCAAGCTCTAGCGGGGTGAATATAGCGTCATATGATGAGTTATTCGACCAATCAGAATGTCCAATTCTTATATTCACCTCTAAATATACTAAATAAACATTTTTAAAAACTGGATCATTGGATAATGCAATTCGATAGTTTTCATTTCCTTAGCCATCATCAATTATGAGCAATTTTTCCGTGCTGATGTACAAATATGCCAAGCGTGCGCGCGCTTGTTTGGGGCGTTTGTATTTTTATTTTACGTTACTTTTCTATATTTTGGGGGCGTTTTTATTAAAAGCATTATTCCAGTAGCGCTTGTTGTATGAGATGGTTATAGCCAACTCGGCACCAAGCGCCTCGTTGGCTATCTCTCATCTCATATCCAACGCGCGCTCGTTGAATAGGTATAAAAGAAAAAATAGCCTCCATTTGGCGCGCAAACATGCACAGATATTAGTCCGCGGACATTATCTGTTCCGAGAAGGGAACAGTTTAGCTCGAGGAAAACTGCGAGCTTTGAGGAACAGATAATGTTCAAAGACAAATATCCGGGCATATATCCATCTCATATCCAACGCGCGCTCGTTGAATAGGTATAAAAGAAAAAATAGCCTCCATTTGGCGCGCAAACATGCACAGATATTAGTCCGCGGACATTATCTGTTCCGAGAAGGGAACAGTTTAGCTCGAGGAAAACTGTGAGCTTTGAGGAACAGATAATGTTCAAGGACAAATATCCGGGCATATTTTCGCGCCAAATGGAGGCTATTGTGTTTCTTATCCTTCAAACATTTTTTCGCAACATGCACGGTTTTGAAAACTGGGGAATATCACTCGGATATTCCCCACTTTTAGCTGGGGAATATTCATTCAAGTGACGCGTTTAGACCAAACGAAAATATTTGATGGATTATAAAAGATGGTAGATAGCCAGCGAGCCGGGTATCGCCGAGTTGGCTATAACCATCAAACGAAAATGTTTGATGGATCCAACAAGCGCGAGTGGAATAACTGATTTTATTAAAAAACGCTTAAAAGTATAGTTCAGTGCGCTCGTCTATGTATTGAAGAATCTGCGTACGAGCCAAGTGGCCCACCAGGCCAGAGGTTATCCCGATTTCAGTAGCATGAAGCGGCTAGGAGTATTTCTACTCCCCCATGGATGGGATGCTAGTCCATCGCAGGGTTACCTCCCAGCATTAAATTCGCGGTACCCATTTATACACCTGGGTGGAGAGAGGCGCCGTGAGAGTAGTGTCTTGCCCGAGAACACAACACAATGTCCCCGGCCAGGGCTCGAACCAGGGGCCCGTTTCTCGAAGGTCCCCAAAAGTTTTCACACCCGGAAAGCCTTAGCAAAATCTCAAACCTTATGATGACAGAGTTGTTTTATTAACATCTTCTAAATATAAACAGGAGTTCCATTCCGTACAAGAAGTTTTAGGCGTATACACCTCCCTGTCTTTAAACACCAACTAACTAAGAATGGCTTTTCAGGCCCGTAAAGTTCCCGGGGCTTTCGAGAAACAGGCCACTGGACCGCTTGCTCCGGAGTCGAGGGCACTAACCATGAGGCCACCGCGCCTCCCACGTGTATGTATTGAACCGGCTGTAACTATTTTGGTATTCGTTAAATCGCCGGGAGGGACGGCGGTATATGTTATAATGAAGATGAGATCTCACTTTGATGTGCACCATTTGCAAAATCGTGCTATGATTCATGCGCAAATTTAATGGGCAAAATGTTTAAATTAATCAGAACCCACGTACCAAACACATCTCGTCACAAAACGTTTTCTTATCCAGTCCCGATTACTCCTGTGTAATAAATCATGGTTAAAACATTTTAAAGTAGACGAATTTACGAGTGATTTTTTCCGGCCGGCTAACTTGTTCTGGTTATAACACAGGTAAAAATACCTATCGAAAAATTCTCACAATTTATTCGTAAATCTCACAGTTATTCGCAATTACACATTCAACGTCAATATTTAAAAGGAAGTGCCAAGAGCCATGCATGTCACACACACTGCATGATTTAATCCTCGTTACTTTAACACTCACTTAACTCAAACTGAAAACGAAATAACTTTAAAAAACAATTTCGATATACATATTTCAACGAAGTATTATTTTCTACTGAAGTTGACGCTCTAGTGAGTAGAAATACCATGATACGTTTTAACTCTCATACCAGAATCTTTATATTAAAAGTTCCGGACGCTGCTACAGTGTAATGCTCTATTTTGTTTACAGAAAGGGTCTGCTCTTTGAAACTTTGTGACTGGCCCTGACGAGGCGAAATATTAAAATCATTCTTAATGTGACAAGGAAATCATTTGGAATCAAACCAAATTTGTTTTCATTCTAACCTTGTTTAAGTCTTACACTTGCCAGTGTGTTAGGCGAAATTATATTTGATGCGAAACTGAATGAAGCATTATTGCAGAAACAGCCTGTTAACAGTATTAGCCAATAATTTATACCTTTTTCAAAATGCGGAAAACGGCGAGATCGATCAGTTTGTATATCACACTTTCAATTTTCTTCCTTGCAACAAATATCGCTGGGCGAAAGCACAAGTAAAGGACATTTTAAATAATAATTTTTGACTTAAATACGGGCATAGTAAAATATTTTTTTATGTTCAAGTTTATGGAAATTGACATTAAGGATTCTCTATAACACGTTTCTTATTTTCCGTGGGTGGCTTTTCTGTGGTATAACAATCGCGAGGACGTATTCATGAAGGCATCCACGCAAAAGTTTTGTCTCCCAGGAAAACGATATTGCAGTCTAGGAAATGGGAACGAAAACAAAAGAACCTCAAGCTACATTCTTAGCTTTGTCAACAAAGTTCGTAAAATTTACACGAGTGTCATATATATTTAGCCCCTGTTTTATACCCTTACCAAAACAACCCTATTTTTAAACTTATTTTAAAGTTCTTAAAATGTATTTTGATGATTTAAACACTGTTTTGAGGCCATCGTAATGTATTCAAAAGCTACTTTACAAAAAATTTCAAATTGTGGCGAGTGCTTAAATTATATTTCAAAACAGTGTTCAAATATATCTTTTAAGACTATTTTGAGACCTCAACTACTGACCTTGATTTAAAATAGTTTTAAATCAGAGTATGCTTAAACGCTGTTTTAAAAGCGCTCCTGAAAGGTCTTCCATTTTAAATATAGTTTTCCAATGCAAAAAGTCAAAATAGTTTTTAAATATAATATTTAGAAATTATTTTGAATTAAAATTTTAAAATAGCTTTAAAACAGCCTGTTTAAAACAGGTTTTTAAAAGGTGTAAAAGTGGATTTAAGTTTAAAAACTAAATTCGTCAATATTTTTTAAAAACAGTATATAAATAGTCTTGTAGTTTTGACATGCTGGTGGTGAATATCTATACATACCAGCCTCGTAAAATGACTATAGTGTATCAGTATATTTAAAATACATTTTAAAATGATGTTCCTGAGCAGTTTAAACAGCACAAAAACACCTGTTTAAAATATCATCTTAAGTGATATGGTTATGTGCAGCTTACAAAACATGTTTATAGTCACTTTTATCAAACATTTGTTATAACTCTGATTTTTTAAACCCATTGTAAGCAAGCACAAGGCGGATGTACAATCATGGCAGCTCACTTTGTAGACGATCTCTTGGACTCATTGGCTGGTCCTCAATCATTCTCAAAAGAATTGGGAAGATCACAAACATAGACATGGGCAGCATCAACCTCAACCCTCATACACTTCCTTTTTAATGAAGATATAGGGACAGCAATAGGATTCTCTGCCACAATCACTCGTGTGGTGTGCTTAAAATCACTTTGATTCCTTCATACAGTGGAAGCTGGGATGGGTGCTCTCTCATTTTCTTAAGCAAAGCAACATAATGGAAACTTAAATAACATGAACACTCCCCATACTGACAGGACATAGAAGTGCACTTTGCTTGATTCTTAACAAATTTTTCAATTGACCCCTAATGAAGTTTTCGATGTCTTTCATAAACGGCAGTAAAATTATTTCTTGTAGTAGTTTGCTTGTAAAAGGAACTCTGGAACTCTGTACCATTAAGTTTTGCCCGTCAAAAAATCCAGATCTTTGATACCACCCCTACAGCTTCCCTCTCCTTCACAGTCTGTAGACTTGAATTCTCCCAAACACGCTCCAATGTCCCAATGACAAAGGTGCCTTGTGCTATCTGCTCCCCAACAGTACTTAAACACAAAAATAAGAAAGATATATACATGTAATACCGGTTAGGGGTACAAAACTAGAAACTTCATTTATTCATTGTCAGACACAGATGTTGTGTGATGTGCGCAATTACACTTAACATTGGAAAGACAATCAAAGTTGTAAACAAGATGGTAACCTTTTATTATCTTTCAAGTCAGCTTAATAACTTATGTGGATATTGATTCCAGTGTTTCACCATACATACATACATACATGTACATACACATACATACATACATACGTTTATTTGATAAGTAGGATTAAAATAAGCAACTATACAGCTGATGTGGACCTACTTCTACTAAGTCTAAATAAGAGAAACAGAAATTTACAATACACAACATGAAATTTACATGGCATGACTTCATCTAGAAATACCCACATACATGTACATTTATTGCCTTACTATAGTTAATACATCTTTATGTTATTCCCTGCAAACGACTTCGACAAAAGATTCTTGTAAAGCTCCTTTGCATCTGAGCCTTCAGGCAATGATTCCACGAGGCGTGGAAGACTTTGATGGACACAAACTGATTTGACAATCTGGAAGAAAAGTATATTAATAAAAAATACAATGTTTCATTGATTATGGTATAATTAATTGATCAATAAATAATGGTTATATACTGAGTGGGGTTCCACAAGAACAACAACAACAATACTGTGAATGGACAATTGAATACCGAATAGAAAATGAAAGCTCCAATTCCCATTAATGCAGACCATGTGGGAATGTGACTGGGATCACAAAGTCAAGCCCAACCACGACCTAAAACAGTTACTGGCTTCCTACAAATTGGTAGATCCCCCCAACCCCCGGAGATCTGTTCTTTGGTAGTAGAACGAATGCGTTGCGCCTGTATCATGAGGTAGATGAAACAGTGCGAGAGAAAATCAAGCATGTAGATGTAACCTCTCTCTATCCATAGGTAAACAAAACAAAAATGTACCCAGTGGGACATCCCACCATCATCACCAATCCCGATGACCAAAACATTTATCATTACTTTGGCATGGTCAAGCTCGATATCAATCCACCTCCTCTTCTTTACTATTCTGTGTTCCCCTATCAACATGGTGGAAAACTGACCTTTCCTCTTTGTGCCATGTGCGTCAAAGACTAAATGCTAAAGGACATGACAGACAGGTCGTGCATCTGTCCTCCCACTCCCGAAGAACGTTGTCTCCGGGGAATGTGGTGCACCCCAGAAATCATAAAAGCTGTAGAACAAGGTTACATCATCGTCAAGATACATGAGGTGTGGCACAAAGCATTGAGTAACATAGTGTGAAGTAGACCTGAGCGATCGGGATTTTCCGATTGTACTCGTGACGTCACCTTCCGATGACACTATTGCTCTTTCGGAAATGAACATGGCGGCGATTGCGTGGAGTTACCCCCGGAGTTACCCCGGTGTACAGCACGGTCTTCCTTTCGTAAAGAAAGCTGGAAGCTCAGTTCAGTTCAAGAATTTTTTGGTTGATGAAGTAGCTGAATAGTGACCGATTCTCCACCATCGAAAATGCTGTACTACCTCACCCGATGTTGCTTCGTTGAACTCACGTTTAGGGGAGTTCATAACATAGGGAGAGGATGTACTGAAAACAAGCAAGATATGCGTGCTCCCTATATATACGGATAGCACCCAATAAAAGCCGACTAGATTTGAAAGTACACAGTAATAAAGATATCATTTTCTCCGGATTTGTCCTTTACATTCTATGTATACGTGAAGTATGGTTTTTTATGCAACTCAACTGTATCATTACATGCAGTACATGGTCCCAATCCACTGAGAATCATAAGGGTGCGAGTGTATAATTTTTGGGGGACAAATATATCTATATTAAATAATAGAAAGTCACATCCATAAAAGAGAAAAAATACGTGTATAAATTTATAAATAAGTAAAGGCAAATTTTAAACAAGTCACGCCACCCTGTCCCACACCAAGTTAATCTTTAACTCCCCTCTTCCGCTGACCTGCCTGCTCTAATGCGGGAAATTCAATCTCTTCACCACAACATGGAAGACTTGGAAGAAGAATCGAAAGAAAAAGCTAGAGATACTTCTTTTTCCGAGGAAACCTTCCAACCGTTGGGCTATGTTCCTTCTCTGGATCATGCTGAAAAGTTGATTTCAAGTTTTGAAGCAAAAAACACTGTAAAATTTTCTTGCTACAAGGCTGACAAGAACTTTGGAATGATGGTAATTGAAGTGTTTAAGTTATTTGTTAGCCCAGAGCAGTAAATTTTGCTCTTGGGAATTTTAAATTTTTTTAATCTTTCTGCCTAGGTAAATGAGGTAAAATTTGAAATAAGTCCCCTCCAGCTATGAAAGTTACAGATTTTGGATGTACACAATTTTTTATGTCAACAACCCCTTATCTGTATTATGTTACGATCTCCTTTTGTAAATATGTGGGAATTCTAAGTAAAATCATATGTTGCATTTGTTGGCCTTGAAATGGCGGTTTTGGTTGCGTATAGACTATAGAAAAGGGAGTCACAGACTTTATTGGGAGGACCCCAAAGAGGTCAATGGCACAAAAATAAAGTTCACAGGAGTGCCATTTTACATAATGGGCTGTAAGATATTTGACTGCCAGCGTGGGAAAGACAGAAAATGCTGCCCTAAAAAGAAAGCAAAAACAGCCACGTGAGCAGGTGTGTGTACAATTTATTACAAAATTAGCATCACTGGTTTCAAACATTTGACTTTATGTTCATATTTCAAAACATGCACAAACCTTACTGTTTTGTCTCTTTGTCCAGGATGGAGACTTCACATTTAAGAAGAGCCGATTCCTGGCACAACCATCAAAAAAAGCCAATTGTCCAGCAAGGTTAAAATTACGAGAGGTCATTGCATTTCCACAATACAAGGTATTTAATTTCTTAAATTATATGCAAAATGACAACTCATAACCATTACAAATATCACGAAATGAATGTACACAGAAAAAGCATCAGCAGCTTCATAAATCACCACCATCATGACAAAATTACAAAATTATTGTTTTGGCAGTTAATAAAAGTAATAATATGACTAATATTTAAGCAATTAACATCTTTTCATAATTATTGTTATGATATAAACAATTAGTAAAAATAGATTAGTTAGAAAATAATTTCTGGGCAAGTTATACTTTTCAGTTTTCAGTATTCTATATAATAATAATTTATTGATTATTATTGATTGCAGATTGAAAAGGATAGCAAACATGAGAGGTCAAAAGCATCTAAAAGATTGAGGGAAGATATGGCCAAAGGAAATGTGACATCTGAGCGGAGAATTTACATAGAGTTTCCGACTCAGACAGACCATGCACATCATCTCATAGGAGAGGTAAGAAGTGCAATACATTAATTAGTTTCAATTGGAACTCCTATTGAACAATACAACCAAACACTATTTTTCCATGTTATTGTTCCGATTGATTCCCAAGTTCACAAGGAATCTGACAGCATTGCACTTTCCTCTCTAACTCAGTGGTCATTCTTGCTAATTACAAAAATGGAATTGTTGAAACATAAGCTAAGTGAAGTTCTAACAATTGTACATGCAATAATCTTGTTTAAAAAGAAAAATTGTTTTGTACTTGAATTATTTGAAATCGATAATATTAACCCTAATAACAAGCCATTTCTAAGTACAACTTCTCTTTGTCATATCTTGGGCTATTGCAGGTTGCTTTCACTTTTGGCAGTCACGAACATATCTCGAAAATCACCATACAAAATCTGTAAAAACTAACAAAGCCTACATCTTACTCTCATGAAAACAAGATCAATGGTTAAAGTGGATTCACTCTGCAATCACGTTTTTTTTAAATTCATGACACTTAAGAGCTTTGAGGTCACAAAAATGTCAGAGCTTTTCCAGTAACACAAATCTTAAAAATTCCATAGATTTTGCACCTTGACACTCCCTAACCAAAGGAACTAAAGCAGCTCAAGATATGTCAGATTAAAGTCGTCTAGTGGCCCTTCCAAACAACACTCTTTCTAGTAATAAAGTTCTTTTTAGAGCTATGACAGTTCTCTGTGAGTGTGTCATAAATTTAGACACCAAAAATTAAGTCATTTTTTTAATAATTAAAAATATTATGGTAATCTGACGTCTCCACACATTTTCATTTCTACTCAGGGAAGTGGCCTATCTCAGCCTGTGGATGAAAGGATTATCAGAAAAATTGATGAGCTGGTTAATGTGGGAGTTAAAGACACCTGTGAGATGCGGAGACACCTTGATGTCTTTGTAAATAATTAAATAATATCGGAGGATGACATCCAGCCACCTCCTTCAAACCGAAGGTATTATCCTAAGCTAAGTGACATAAGAAGCCATATGTACTGGGCAACCATGAAACACAGATTCTCTAAAGTTGATCAAGAGAATGTGGCTGAAAAAGTTCACCATTGGAAAGCGTCTAACCCAGAGGACTTCTTCCACTTCCGCCCATATGGAGAGGCCCATTTTGGGGAAGGTGATAAGGAAGAGGATATCCAAACCCTTCTATTCATCCATCAAACTGCATGGCAGCATAGACTCCTGGAAAGATATGGCAATGACATGTGTTTACTGGATGCTATCTACAAAACAACCCGCTACTCTTTGCCTTTGTTTTTCCTCATGGTGCGCACAAATGTCGACTACCAGGTAGCTGGATCATTTGTAGTGCAAAATGAAACATCCCATTGCATTAAAGAGGCCTTGCAACTTCTTCAAAATGAAAACCCTGGTTGGAACCCAAAAAACGTCATGACTGACAACTGTGAACAGGAGATAACAGCTTTGGAAGATATATTTCCAGGTAGTATTGAGTTGTAGAGCCTTAAAGAATTATAGAATGTAAACTATAAAACTGTGTAGGGTATAATTGCTCTTGGAATACCATTTTCAGAATATGTCCCACAATTGTTGTGCTCTAACTATTCTCTTGCAGTAGATATAATTTCTGTCCAGCAACTACATGTAACTAAAAATAGTTTATTAGAGGCTGAACATCATCCAGTTGGATTATGACTACTTAACAGCTCTTTCCCAAGGAAATTCAGGTTCTTGTCACTCAGAAGTAACAGCACTGACTTCTTGGCAAGTCCACATGAGAGACAATAGTTTGGACAAGAGCAGGTCTGAAACTATTAATCATTTGCCAGATATGCTAAATTATTGAACTGCAGGGTGTACAGTCTTTCTGTGTGATTTCCACAGAGAGCAAGCTTGGGAAAGGTGAACAGCCAAAGCAACAAATGGAGTATCACCTATCAAAGATGAAGTACTTGCAAAATTTCGGCTTATAGCAAATTGAGAGACAGAGAAGATTTACCAGGAAAGAGTGCGCTCCTTGAAAAAATCCAATTTCTGGAAGGAAACCAAAATCTACAGGTGTGCTTTGAAAACCACTGGTTAAAAGAGCACAAGGTCAGTGTAAGTTATGTACAGAGAAACTAGCAACTGCTATTGTTCTTACTCTTGCTTGGCCTTAGATAATACAAGGTTTATGTTGTCTTTGGAGATTTGGAAATCTTTAATATGTCACTTTTGTTGTCATTTCAAACCTTTCATTTTCTAGCGCTGGGTAAAAGCATTCCGGAAGGAGATCTCCATTCACACAACAAATGGTGTAGAACGCCAAAATGAAGATCTGAAGTACAACTCTCTCAGTGGCCTTCTCTCCATACTCATTACAGACTTTCTTCCAGACAAGAATGCAAGGTACGGGTATCTGGTAAAGAAACAGGAATAGTGATAAGCAATAAACACATCATTGTCAACAAGTATAACTAAGGTGTAAAATGAAAGTAGCCTTTACTAGATTTGCAAAATGATAAACAGGGAACACACATAATGCAATAACAGTAACACAAAATACAAGCATCATTGCATTCTAACTTTAAGAATAAGAAAACATGAAGGTTGACTTTGAAGCATGTTTTCAAGCCATGTGTAAGGAACATGAATTTATTTGAGTTGTATTTTCAATCATCAGTAGTCAGTTTAGTAAGATTGTTTCTTTTTTTTGGTCTACTAACCTATAATTTATTACCTTTAGATATGTAGAGAAGAACACAAGATGCCACTCGCTTTACCGTCCCTACTCAAAGGAGTAGCCGAGATATCTTCATAATAGGCCGAAACCTATTATGTACAAGACATACCACCTTCCCATATCAAAACCACAGAGAGTGATGGTGTTTGCAAGGTGAAAAGCCAGGATTACTTCCAAAGATGGTACTTTGTACAATTTGGGAACGAAGACCAAGAGCCTTCTTGTGAGTGCCAATTCTGGGTGGGCAACCACCTCCCATGCAAGCACTTCTTTGCTATATTTAGGCATTATCCTGAATGGGGATGGGAGAAACTGCCCCAGCATTACACAAATTCCTCTATGCTTACCTTGGACGAAGGCATTATAGGAAAACCAGCATATAACCCCACGCCACCTCCATGCAATCAACTTGTTGATGACACCTTAGACTCCTCCATACCCAGTCAAAACATCCAAATGGAACCTGGCTCAGCACCTACATGTAACTTGTCATATGCACACCTCCCACAGAAGAGGTGTTCCCCCAAAGACATGGGCAGTATTTGCCGAGAGATTCTTGGTGAGATAAGGCAATTAACATTCCTTGTGGATAACAGAGATGACCTGGAGAATTTAAAGGCAGAGCTTTGAGAAATTCAGCAGAGGTTCCAGAAGGTGGCACCCTCTGATGGCGGTCTACAAGTAGAAGGTGGAGAACCACAGCCTAAAAAGAGAAAGCTGCAAAACCAAGAATGTCCACGCAGAAAACTGCCTCAAATACCCAAACAACAACAACGCAAAAAACACAAATACACTGGACGCCATGGTGCCAGGGCAAAAACAATAAGGAAGACCTTTCAGGTACATGTAGATGTCCCAACAATAAGTCCCCATCAACAGCCCGCAAGTGAACAGCCTGCCCATCAACAGCCAGCAGATAAACAACCTACCCATCAACAGCCAGCAGGTAAACAGCCTACCCATCAACAGCCTGCAAGTAAAAATCGCACCCATCAACACCCTGCAAGTAAACATTCTACCCATCAACAGCCGGCAGGTATCCAACCTTTCCATCAACAGCCAGTAGGTAACCAAACTACCCATCAACAGCCAGAAGGTAAACAGCCTACCCATCAACAGCCAGCAAGTAAACAGCCTACCCATCAACTACCTGCGAGTAAACAGCCAACCCATCAACAGCCAGCAGGTAAACACCCTACCCATCAACAGCCAGCAAGTAAACAGCCTACTCATCAACAGCCAACAGGTAAACAACCTACCCATCAACAGCCAGCAGGTAAACAGCCTACCCATCAACAGCCTGCAAGTAAACATCCTACCCATCAACAACCTGCAAGCAAACAGCCTATAAGTCAACATCCACCAGCTCCCATGGCTACTATCAGTCACACAAAAGCAAACAAGCAGTATGAAGATGATGTAATTACTGTAGGTTTTCTTCAGCTGAAACACCCAAGAGAAAGAGGAGATACCTTGATGACAGGGAGTTGCACATTATTAAGTCTAATGAATGGCTGACAGATATGGGAATCAACTACTACCTGTAAATAGGGTCAATCGCGAAGTCAAGGCAGCAAAATCCAGGTATTATTGTGACTTGATTCTAGAGGCAAAAGGGGATTCAGGGAAGATCTGGCAGGCGATGAATGAGGTGTCTTCGCGTAAGACAAAATCCTCGAGCCCACAATGTATCGTGGTTGGTGTTGAACACACCACTCCAGCCTCTATTGGATCCGTGCTCAACTGTTATTTTGCATCCATTGGCAGAAGTCTTGCAAATAAAATATCAGCTGCTGCTATGTTCCCAGTCAGATCGGCCACGAAATTACAGGTCTTTCTCGCTCTACGAAGTTGATGAGGAAACAGTACTCAAGCATCTGCTTTCTCTAAAGACAAATAAAGCTATTGGCTTGGACAACATCAGTGCGAGACTTTTAAAGTGTGGTGCGCGTGCTATTTGTCCTTCGATCACCAAGTTACTGAATCTCTCTATTCGCACTGGCAATTTTCCTGAAATATGGAAATGCTCGAAAGTGGCTGTACTTTTCAAAACTGGAGATAGGACAAATGCGTCAAATTATCGCCCAATTTCTATTCTGCCAACAATGAGTAAAATACTGGAAAAAGTCGTCCATTCTCAATTCTATGACTTTCTAAATTCAAATAACCTCATTTCAAGCGAACAATTTGGCTTCCGTCCCAAGCTGTCTACAACTTCAGCTCTCACCAGTTTTGCAGATGAGGTCCTATTGCATATGGAGAGTGGAGATCTGTGTGGTGCAGTGTTCTTAGATTTGACCAAGGCATTCGATACCGTTGACCATAACATCTTGCTGTCTAAGTTGTCAGCTATCGGCATCTCGCCCAGTACCCTACAGTGGTTCAAGTCTTACCTGAGTCATCGTAAACAGCAGACTGCCTGTGGTGATGCTGTGTCTGACCCTCTCCCAATGACCTTTGGGGTGCCACAGGGGAGTATTCTGGGACCGCTTCTCTTCTTGGTTTATATTAATGATCTTCCTCTGGCTATAAAGAATTGCAAGGTGACTTTGTATGCTGATGACACGGTCCTGTACTACTTTGCTAAGGAGCCACACCTGTTAGAAGAGGCACTGAATGATGATCTCTTGAAAGTTGCTCAGTGGCTACATGGGAATAAGCTAACTTTGAATCTTACTAAGACAAAATCCATGATTATAGGCAGTAATAGGAAACTTGCTGGTATTTCCTCTTTCTCATTATCTATTTTTGACACTGATATAAATTCTGTAACTAGTTTTAAATATTTGGGAGTTATATTATCCTCAACTTTTACATGGTCCGACCATGTTGAGTATATTTCATCTAAGGTTAATAAGAACCTTGGTCTTTTATGTAGGATTAAGTATTATTTACCTTATAATGCCCAGTTACTTTTTTATAACAGTTTAGTGCTACCTATTTTTGATTATGCTGATTTAGTCTGGGGTGACAAGGACAATGCCTCACTAATGAAAGAATTGCAAATTCTGCAAAACAAAGCAGCTAAGTTGATATTAGATAGATCACTTCAATCCTCATCCACTGATGCATTAACAGTCTTGAGATGGCTGAATCTCAAAGAACGTAGAAAATGTCATCGATATATATATGCATACAAGTGTACTAATGGCCAACTTAATCAATCCTTGGACATTGTAAGAAAGAGTGATATGCACTCCTACAATACTCGCAATAAAGATACTATAAAGCTCCCCAAAATCCAATACAATTGGGGAAAACAAAGTTCACGGTACCACTGTTTCAAAGACTTTAATGAGTTACAGAGAACTGTAAGAAACTCAGCAAGTTTGCCAATTTTTAAGAAGTGTCTTTTTTCTGCTTTTTATAATTAATTATTTATTTATTTATTATTATTATTTTTTATTTTTTTTAATCTCTGTAGTGTATATGTTGTAAATATTTATTTATTTCGGTTTTAGCTCTAATTTATAGATTTTAACTGTAACATTATATAGTATATATCTAGTATTAGGACCTCTATGTAAACCACTTTTAGTGATGGAGCTTCCTAATAAAAGATTGTTACTACTACTAACCTGTTACACAAGCAATTTCCATATTATGAAGGATTGGAAGACACCACTATCGAGTCCATCTTCAATTTTGTATTCATCAAAATGATTTCGTTCAAGTGCTGCATGATGGTAACAACCACTGAGTCTGCATTTCTAACATAGGTTGTCCGGGACCAGAAGTTAATTCTTATGATAGTATGTTCACTGGCAGTCTGAAACCATATGTCAAGAAGCAAGTAGCCTCCCTGATATATGAAACAGGTCCTAAGATTACAGTGAATGTAAAGCCTGTGCAGCAGCAGAGAAATGGCTCAGACTGTGGTCCACTTTCCTTAGCTTTTGCGACCAGCTTATTGAACCATGAAGATCCAAGCAAAGTGGCATATACACAAGAGAAGTTGCGGGAGCACTAGATTCATTGCCATCTCAAAGGGAAATTGACATCTTTTCCTCAGGATAACATTCAGAGCAAACCTCTGCACAGAGCCAAGCTAAAGTCTATACCTCTTGAATTATAATAAAGTGTATTATCGTTTGTCTCACGATGTAGTCACTTGAGATGTAGATTGCAACGTTTCGACTGCTTACTGCTAGTCTTCTTCAGGCGATAAGGTCGACTGATTGCACAGTATCATTTTATATCACAAAGGTCAGCTGTGATTGAATTTCGTATTAAGATCTACGCGCTTCCAGTACAACGGATCGATTTACGAACAATGAGACGGCACAGCCATGGGGAACCCTGTATCCGCGGTTATTGCTAATCTCTACATGGAGATATTTGAAGAACAGGCAATAGAGTCCGCACCTTGCAAGCCTAAGATCTGGAAACGCTACGTAGATGATACTTTCACCATCCTGGATCGGGATAGAGTTGACGTCTTCCTGCAACACCTGAACAGTCAACAACCATCAATCCGTTTCACCATGGAGATCGAGAACAACAACAAGATCGCCTTTCTCGACACGTCAGTTTACAGAGAACCTCATGGCCGCCTTACCACCAGTGTCTACAGGAAACCAACACATACTGATCAGTACCTAGCGTATGATTCACACCACCCTCAGTCAGTAAAGTGCGGTATTGTGAAGTGTCTGTACGACCGGGCTAAACGTCTCGTCACCAAACCATCAGTAATCGCTGAAGAGAAGAAACATCTGTCATCTGTACTTGTTTCTAACGGATATCCCTTCTCTTTTGTACAGAAGATCACAAAGGCACAAACAACCCCAAGAAGAGAGCCTGTCGCAGAATTTAAATCCACCGCTGTTTTACCTTATGTGCAAGGAGTTTCGAAGTCTCTCTGCCGCTGCCTAGAACAACAAGGCATTCGCACCGTTTTTAAGTCCGACACGACACTTCGGTCACACTTAGTGCGACCAAAGGACACCGTCAACCCGGCTAAACAAGATGGTGTTGTCTACAGGATTCCCTGTGAGTGCGGCAAAGTCTACATCGGGGAAACAGGGAGATCTATGCAGGAGAGGATCAAAGAACACGACAGGGATATACGACTCGTCCGTACCCAGACCTCCGCCATTTCTGAACATACCTACGAGACCGGCCACTATCCTATCTGGAATGAGGTCAAGTTTATTGATCGAGATCCTCACTGGTACACACGTAGGGTCAAGGAAGCTATTCACATAAGACTTCACCCTAACAACATCAACAGGGACGGTGGAATTGAAATTCCTGACGCATGGATACCCACAATCAAGAAACACAACAACAGGAGAACGGTACAACAGTGGACCACTGAGGAAACAGCTACTCGCCGGAATGATGGAACAATAGGAGGATCGAAATGCACCAATCACAGCCGACCTTTGTGATATAAATGATACCGTGCAGTCAGTCGACCTTATCGCCTGAAGAAGACTAGCAGTAAGCAGTCGAAACGTCGCGATCTACATCTCAAGTGACTACATCGTGAGACAAACGATAATACACTTTATTATTGCATCTACCACGATGAATAACAACAACCTTTTCCTCGACATTGACCTCTTGAGTTGTACTGTGCTTGCCGTTTGCCATGGGATAATACTGATAAAGCAAATATTGATTACCACATGGCACAGTGTGACAAATGCTCTAGCTGATTTCACCTGAAATGTGCCAAAATTCCAGATGAAGTCTTTGAGAAACAAACAAGCTGGCTTTGTCACCTATGCTCTGTTTAACTGTTTCATGTAGAACAATTCACAGGAAAAATGTCAGATTCCCATATCGGGAAATTCCTGTTATTTTTCCCAAATTTGGGAAAAAGTTGGGGAAAAACTGGGAAAACATTTCCCAAATGTGGGAAAATTTTGGAACCCTGTACAGCCTTTTAGTTCCCATTGAGGGATTTTTTTGGGAAAAAAAGACAATAATATTCTCACAACTCAATTTTGGGAAAATTACGGGATTTTTTCCAATTCTGGGAAAGAGATGGGACATCATTTTCCTTCAGTGGGAAAATATTGGGAAAAATATTGGGAATATTTTGTCGTGAAACAAATCAAAACTGTTATGTTGAGGAAATATTGGGGTGTGTTAACACCACTCAATTTTCCCCAAATTTATTTGTATTTGGGACATGATCTTCCAAAAGATGGGAAAATATTGGGAAAAGAACTTATGGTATTTACTGGGCGAACCCAAATCTAAGAAAAGATTGGGACATACCTCTCTTACCTTAAAAAAGACAACTTTAATAAACCCACTCCAGAAATCCCTTGCTTGACTTCCATCCTCTGCAGGGAGAGGAGGGTAACTTGGCCCAAATGCCAACAGCATTGCATGTTCTGTTTGTTCGCATCTTACAGAGAAAAAGTTGTTTATCAATAGCACTGTCTCTTGGCCATTGATGTCTGCGATAACAGTCTCTCCTTTGTAGACAACAGAGCCCTGGTATCCTACATCATGCAGGAAAGCTTTCCTCGAAACAAAGCCAACTGTAGGTACCTCTCTCACAGAAATATCCAGTGCGTCTGCTATTTTCACTTTCTCATTCATGGGCAGTGATTTGACCTTTGACATTGCACCCAGTAGAAATGATCTTCGATCCTGAGGTTTCTTTTGTGACTCCATGTGAGCAATTTCAGCTGAACTGGCAAATCCCTGAAACACAAAAATAACCACAAAAGAACATGAAATAAACAAGTGGAATGTGCAAAATTTCATATATCCTCCATAACAAATGTCTTCTGTCAATGCTGATTCGGTTTTCCAATGTTATAGTAAGATAATCTGGAAAACCAGAAAGCCTCAAATCATCCTGGAATGCTTATTGTGTCACAAGCAATCATATACAATATAAAACCACAAGACTTAACAATATGGTTTTCCAGTTTGACTGTACGTTTTGTACTTTCGCACAATATGTACTGTGATAAGTTATGGAATACCATATGTTATGGAATATCATAATTATAACATTTGAAACCAATTTGAAATGCATTTCAAACAAATTAAAACACATTTGAAATGCATTTCAAACAATGCAGTTTTAAAGAATCCCCCTAATCCCCCCCCCACCCCCCTTTATTGAAGGATCGTATAAATAAAAGCACTACACATTCACCATAACTAAGTCAACTTTTCCATCCTTCCTCTGATCAGCAGCTTGCAGTGGCTTTAAAAATTCCGATCTGGACTCTGACTGAGCAAATGTTGCTTCAATTTCTTTGCAGTTATGTGACTTTTTAACATATTGTTTTACAGCCCTCTCATATACTGCACACCAGTAGTTGTCAGGAGATGAAAAGTTGATGATGTCTTCATGTATTTGAGTCAAATTATGCACTGATATTGTGCACATTTGTAATCCGTGAATTTCTTCAATCTGAATGTTGAGCCGCCATGCCAACTTTCTGTGCAGTTCAATCATGTCATCATTCCACGACTTTCTGCCACTACAAAAATGGAGTTCCGTAAGCCTTGAAACAAGTGATGCAATTTCCAATTCATGCCTGTCAGCCAGCTTGCCCATAAATATACAGTCGGCCATAGGAAAGGAAAACTTCTGAAGTCCTTCAGCTTTCCACTGTCCAACATGTACTCCTTTACATTATGCAAGTGATCAAGGAATTCTTCCAGCTTTAAGCTCTTGTGTCCAAGGGAAATTCTCAACTTGATCATCCAAATATGAGGGATCAATGAGGTTTAGTTCTAGAATTCTTTCTAACTGATTTTTCACAACATTGGGGCAAATAGTGTGAAATACATCAAATACCATGTGCTTTAGGATGTCAAAGCCATAGAGTGGGTAAAGGTATTTATGAAGAATACTTATGCCAGTAAAGCCTTTGGCAGATGACATTGGTTTGTGAACACTTACTCTCGTTACACAGTCTATGTCAAACATGTCCTCAATAGAAGATTCAATAGATCTTTCCTCCCAAGGATATCTAAAGTGGAAGTGGTTTTCTCCATAATATACATGTGTGTTTGTACTGTTCTCCAGTGTTTTACCAAGCAATTTGCATCTCCTGCATCCAGACTTTCCTTGGTTCAAGAACTTACCACACTCACACTGACCAGGATGATCTCCTGTCCAGCATAGAAGTAATACATGCACTGTCTGCTCTTCGCTAGTTTGATAGTCTTCTACCTCTATCTCCCTTGGATAGTTAAAAATGGTGAAACCATCAATGAACCCTTTGGATATGTCCTGTAGTAAAGGTTGTAGAAATGGGTCAAGGGCTTCAGGCAGGTTGGGAACCTGGTAGCAAGGAATAAAACCAACGACATATACCTCTTCTACATGCTGTCTGTCATTCTTGGTCATGTTTGCAATGCTAACTTCTAGTGATCCACACCCTCTATAACTTGTCCCAAATGGCTGCCAGCCATCCCAATGGCCTATGAGAGCCAAATTCAAAGGAGATCCATTAGTGACTCTAATACAGTGTTCAAAGATTTCAAAACAGTTTGGGCATTCCACATCTTTACTTCCATCTTTGCCATTGGGAGAATTGATTAACTGATCTGATGAAATTGGTAATCCACAGTGAGGGCAGAGTGCTGGTAATGTCCAGGTCCTCTTAGGGTCCCAAAACCACTGCAGTTCAAGCCATCCCGCACCATCCCAAAATTCACCTTTTTCTGGATTGCTGCTTTGGCGGCCAAGCCACTTATCACATGCATTCCAATGGGACAGCATTTTTCTGCACATGTCAAAACTTTTATACCAGTTCTTCACTTTTGTGCTGATGCCTAGGTAGCAATATTTTAGATAGCCTTTTTTGCCACAATGAATGCACAGGTCATCCTAATTCTCCAGGATACTATATTTTCCACTGTAAACAAATTTCTTACTAGTTTTTCCATTTCTCGTTTGCTCCTTTTCATTTCGACAGATGCAAATAAACAGTAATTTGGCATCTTCGTATCCTTCCTCTTTTAACAGTTTCTGCACTGAGTTCCAGTTTCTTGGCCAAAGGGTTAGCAAAATTTCACGATCTATATTTTCACTATCACGGCTGGCTAATAAAAGAGTTTTGCCGTAATTTAAAATTTCCTTGAATGTTTGGCAAGATGATCCACTTTCCTTCACAATCCTAAGAGCGTCTAGAACGGCATTAAGCATTAATTTTCTCAAAGGGTTGGGCTCCCTTTCTTCAGGTTTGCCAGTAGTACATTGTTCTATCATTCTTGCTCTCGGAAAGCTGCCACGGCTTTCATCTTCATCTACATCAAATTGCATACCCTCAGTATCTTCATCCATCTGTTGTTCCTGATCCGAGAGGTCACTTTCAGTAAAACTACATCCAGGCACAGGTTCCCGAAACTCATCCAATTCGGACCGACTTTTGGAAACAACTTGGCTTTCTTTCCAGTGCCTAAGTTCGGTACCTCTATCCACTGCTCGTCCATTGCAGCTTGAGCAAGGACAGTGAACATGCCGATATGATTTATCGCTGCAACAGCACGATGTGATGCTACTTCTTGTCCAAATCGGATCATTTCTTCTGCTACTTTCCACATTTGCCGCTATGTTACTTTTTTCTAAAGGTGTATATGCTGTTTAAATAACACAGTGGGCTCAGCATCGCCGCCCACGCCTGCCTGAGCGCCTGCCACCCTTTTTCGGTGGGAACCTGTTGCCAATCAGTTTTCACCTTTCTAAAGACGGGCCGATCACAAGCCGCCAAATAAGTAAAAAATTCCATGCTTGATAATTTGCCGCTCCTTTTCTCTTCAGTCAAGGCTTGTAGCTATCTCCAAAAGCTGTAGTGTGGGAGGTCTCGTTCAAACATGAGTGATCAGAAAATAAACGCCGAAAATATAACAACAGTAAGCTTAACTTCTGCAGAGGAAATAAATCAAAAATTATCACAGCTCTTCGGCAAAGAAATTGCCAAAGCGTTTGAAGGTAAACCTTGGATTGTGAAATGCCAAGCTCGTACGCGTAGTGTGAATGAATTGTAAAGTTTGACTTACTCTTCTTTTTCGATCATTTATTTGAATACAGAAGAAGAAATAAACTGCCCTTTGGGCATTGCCGATCTCCTGAGAAGAGAGGCAGATTCTGCAATCTTCGTGAAACTTGGTTTAACTTATGGGAAAGCCTTGCTATTCTGCCGAGAGTTTGAAAAGCTGATGCCACAATGTCAACCACGAGGAAAGACAACAACCGCTCCAACACCGCCAAGCAAGCCTTCTATGGGCGATATGGCCTCATTTTCTCCAGAGATGAAGCGTTTATACCTTTCAAAGTAAGTGTTTTATTCTCAGATTACCTTGACTTTATTGCCAAGTATGGAGATGAAAGGTGTTTGAAAAGTTATTTTCATTATCCAAAGGAACAGCAGAGCAGTGTTTGCTATAAAATTGTTTTGATACGCTGGCATGCAAGTGGCTGAATGATAAGAATATTCAATTTTTCGGCAATTAGACATTGGAAATTCCTAAAGGTAAGGTGCAGTTCAAGAAATAAATCTATAACCAAATTATGTAAATTTTAGAAGAAATATAGGTGGCTTTACTGTTTTTTTTTTTGTTGTTGTTGTTGTTTGTTTTATTTTTTTCTGGGGGAGGGGGGGAAAGAAGAAATTATGTAGAGCCAAAAATCCTTCATAGGGTGATTACGGAACATGAACAATGGAATTTTTTGCATTTGTTTGAGTTCATTTATGAATCTTGAAGAGCACACGCTGAGTACTCTGACTTTTGCAGCTTCCAGAGATTCTTTCGCATGTGTTATCAAGATATTTGTAACACTAATAATAATTATAATTATTGTTTCCAATGAAAACTACCTCTGTTGTCCCTGACAACAGCAGAGTTTTAACGGTGAAACTTGGGTGCTAAGATTTCCTCATTGTTCACTTAATCAGTAAGCATAGCATTACATACACTAAGCTTGTTACCATTTAATAACGTTCTTCAAGTAACTTTTTAAAAATAATTTACGGCAGTTTTATTTCATGGTAATACATTTCAATATATACTCTAATGGTCAAATGTCTGTTTCGTCTTCAACTTCTTCACTTCTTGTGTTAATGTTTACAAACGCAAACAAGTTGGAGTGCTGGCCTCTGAGCACTGGAACACTTCTACTGGCAAGTTTCCAAAATTCAACACACTAGACAGAAAAGCTGAACTTCAGCAGTTTGCTAAGAAGATCTCTGATGAGTGTTCCCTGCCTGAGGCTGGCTTTTCCAGAGATGGTATTGCTCAGCATATTAAAAGCTTTTTCAGCGAGCAACGGAGATTCCATAAAAACAGGCAAAAGGTATCAGGGCTATTATTAAAACTTTTATACCTGACAGAAGAGTTAATTATGTGGTTGGCTGGTTGGTTGGCATTAATAAAACATTGCCAAATCACAATCATCCAATGGCCAACTGTTATTGATTTTGAACTTGTGGTAGTGTACATAGTTGAATTTGTTGGTTGCTGGAACACTTAACAATGTTGTAAACCTGTTCCTAAGTCATAAGTTAGTCAAGGCTACCATCATTATTGCTTTGGTATCTTACTGACAGGTCGTCACTTTTCTAGGTTGGAGTATCACCATCACCATCAGAATCTAGCTCCAGCAGTGAGGTAGAATTCACATCTTCTCCTAGGCTTCCATCTATGGTAAGCCCATAATAAGATGGCTGGTCCCTAAGCATAATTTCTATACATGTACTGTAGCACTTAAAATAGAGATTACAGTCGAAGTAAATTTAATAGACCATGATAGATTGAGAGTAGTTTCCCATTTTAGAGACAAATTAAACTGAAATACATGCATGCCAGTGAAATTGGAGATGTCCTTGGTCATTGGGCCATGCCAAAAATTAGAAACTAGGGCTTTTGATTTTTCAAGGCTGAGTGATCTTGAGGTATGAATTTAATATGAAAGGAACTAATATGAGCTGTACTGCATAATGTCTTTTGTTAAACAGCCCAAAGAAAATAAGGCAAAGGCTATCTGCAAGGAAAAAGTAACTTCTGATAATTCTGAGGTATGCATTGGAGTGTTTTTTGTTTGTTTGTTTTCATTCTTTTTGCATTTTATGGTCATGTCATCTCGCCATCTGTTGCACAACCTTGACTACAAAGAAAGATGTCAAAGTTTTTAAATCCCCTTTCCAGAAATCCATTATCCGTCAGCTTAGACACTAAATGAACTGATAATAAAATAAGTTAGTGTGGAGTAACTATAAAGCAAATCTCTCATTAGCAAGATTATTTAATAATAGCTATATTTTGTGCATTTAGGAGGAAGATGACTGCTCAGAAACTGATACTGTGATAGTAGAAAATGACCCAGATGAAGCCTTTGACGAATCATCAGCTGCATCTGCTTCTGCGAATGTGCACATGAAGAAAAACAAAAAGTCGGCAATGGTGATAATAAAGGCAGTTACCGGAAGAATTCCAGAACGGGAGGAGCTGGTTAAAATGTTGAAAGACAAGTTCAAGGCTCAGTCCAAGACCCTAACACCACTCACAGCAACACAGATACTAGAGGTTACAGCAAGGAAGCTAATAAGTCTCAAGTATGTTTCTCTCAAAAGTGGAATCAGCTCTGGTGATATCAGGAATACTGATATAACTGTTCACAAAGAAATTCGCATGTAGAAACTCACACTAGCTTCTTTGGACATATGAATTCGAAGGTACTTGAACTTACGAATTATAGTATGGAAGCGACCTTGTTCTGAGTTGTTGTAACTTGTAGAGACTTCATTGGACAATGAAAGTACTTGAACTTAAATATTACTGTTTGTAAACCTCCTTGTTTTGAGTTGACATTAACTTGCAGAGATGCTTTGCTTAATGAAGCAGGTTTAACTTGAACTTCATTAGCTATTTCTGGGTGTAAACCTCTTTGTTTTGAGTTGACATTAACTTGCAGATACTTTTTGGTGAACTTAAGTATGATATTGGTGCATAATTCTTGAAATTGTTGTTGGACATGTTAAGCATGTGAAACTAGAAAAGATTTCCCACTTTTGAAAAACAGTTTTAATGAATGAAATACTTTTGCCAAAATAAAGGAGTAAATATAAACAGGTAGTCCTTGTTTTATGGAAAAAGGAGGGTCGATGAATCAGCATATTCTTGTGAATATACTGGGACAGGTGTATCTCATTCTTGTGAAAATACTGGTGCAGAACATCTTATTCTCATAGAACAATTGGGACAGCATTATCCCAGGATTGAGAAATTATTGGGACAGCATTATCCCAGGATTGAGAAATTATTGGGACAGCATTATCCCAGGATTGAGAAATTATTGGGACAGCATTATCCCAGGATTGAGAAATTATTGGGACAGCATTATTCCAGGATTGAGAAATTATTGGGACAACAGAATCCCATTTTTGGAAAATTTCTGGGTCGTTGGTAAACCCACGAATGGGAAATTAATGGGGTATCTTTATCCCAATATGGGGATTTAACTGGGATTTCTTTGACTTCAAAATGGGTTTGGTAGCACTTTCCCAATTTTGGGAATTCCCAATTATAACCCAACAAATTCCCAATAAAATCACTATTTTATCCCAAAACTGGGAATCTGAAATTTTTCCTGTGATTAGAGCAACATATTGTGGGCAGAGAGACAAGGATCATCTGACAAAGATATTAACATTATTAGACTTAACTTGTATATGTACATCAGTGTTACTTATTCAGTCTCCTTTAATGGCAATAGGATAAATATGTCTCTCTCAAAGCATGCATTGAGGAGGGCGGACTGGCTGAAAGGATACTGTTCAAAGATTCAATTTGGCTGGTATTTTAACAATGAATTCATTTTGCTCTGCCAATTCTTACAATGTGATTAATATAGTCTGGTTTCAATATTAAACTGGAAACTTTGCAATTACAACATTTATATTAAAACTGTCGATTGCTACCAGCATAAGCAGAGTTTCTCGACCAATCAGCATTTCTCTACAAAAAATTTTAAGGGTTGCTAATTGGCAGAAACTGGTAATATACAGGTCAAGTTTCAAGTCTTAAAACTAGTGTAAAAAACATGATAGAGATCCTGTGCTGCCAATAAAAAAGCCTTGCCAAGTAAATTTTAGTTGAAACTGAAGTTTATAACTGGAATATTTGAGACAAAACTGCAGGTGCTTTTTCAAAATGATTCTGCTAATATATAAAATAGAGCACAATGTTTCGAGGGGGAGAAAGATATAGAGTTCACAATAAAATGCTGAACTGCACCTCTTGCATAAGGTCTCCACCCTATGTTACCTTCCCTTCCATTTGTAGGCTGAACATCGGGTCAGGCAGGCCGACACTTCTGGTGTTTTTATCGAGAAGACTCTAAGAATGAAGGCATCGGCTTGTTGAAAGAACTCTTCACTAGTCCATGATTCCACCAACTTATAAGCTTCTAGGCCTTGTCAGAAAACACTGCACACACATAACGGATGAACGTGCAACTCACTCGATGGCCGCCATTGTTTCTGTTTATTTCCGAAAGTCTCGTTGAATCGGGAGGTGACGTCACGAGTACAATTGGAAAATGACGATTGCTCGCGTCTACTTCACACTATGTTACTTAATGCTGACCTCCCAGAAGAGCAGAGAAGACTAGGGTTGTTTGCAGACTATGTCAATACTTGGCTTAAAATAAAACAAGAATCTGCTGGATACCCGAGTTAGGCCACCACACCAGAACAGAAACAACAGTATGTACAAGACTACTCGCAAAAGAAGGCATCAAACTGGACCCCTAGCTAATCTCAAAGAATCCTGGTAGAAAAAACCACAGCCAAACTTATGTTGAATTCTTTTTGGAGGACGTTTGGTGAAAATTTACAAAAAAAAAACACTGAAGCCATCACCACCCCGGCCCATCTCTTCCATCTTGTGTCAGACAGGATGTACAACATCCACGCCATAAGAATATTCAGCAATGAAGTCTTAGAGGTCAATTACTCTCATCTTAGTGAAGGCCAACCTAACAATGGGCATGTAAACATCTTTGTGGCTGCCTTCATGACATGTTGGGCCCATTTAAAATTGTACAGTTACCTCCAACAACTCCAACAACAGGTCATGTACTTTGACAGAGCCTCCTTCATTTTTTCGTGCAAACCCGAAGAGACTGACATTCCTCTTGGCAATTTCTTGGGAGACATGATGGACGAGTTAGAAGGACATGATCAAATCCTCGATTTCTCATCAGCAGGTCCCAAAAATTATGGTTATAAGACCAAACAGGGAAAAGTATGCGGTAAAGTCCAAGGATTCACCTTCAATGTACGTGGTCAACAACAGCTGAACTACAACATCATAAGGCGAAATCTCCTTGATGAATTGATCGACCCTCTAGACAAACGTAGAAACATCGATGTGGTAAACCCACACTTCTTCATGAGAGATCCAGCCACCAAACACCTCCAGGTGGGTCCTCGAACCAAATGATATGGTGTTGTATTTGACAAATGATTCATGGACACTGACACATTAGAGTCCTACCCATATGGATATCATCTTCGTCCTCCCAGTAGTGATGAGGTTCAATTGGATGATCAAGACATGACTAACATGGAGGCACTCCCTGACCTGTAAATAGTATACATAGTTTTTCAAGTCCAGCAATGCCCCTGGCACTGTTGTGTTTGTAAATAGTTTTAATTCCTGGTCACAGAGTCGAGGTAGTGCCTCAATAATACCCACTCTACAGTTTCTGAGTTGTCAGGGATTTCCAACACAAGCCGGGGTAACCAACCCTCGGGGAGTGCCCCACAATTCAGAGATCATAGAGTTTAATTCTCTCCTCAAGAGAGGGGGACTGTGGAAGCCACTGTGAGTATCTCATTACATATTCAGATGATGTCATTTCTTTTCTTTGGATTAGTGCTGTTGTCGATTGCTTCCGATTCTACATCCACATAATTGCCATCACCTAATATGTTAGTATCTTTAACTCTTAGATCTTAGAAAGATTATCACGCGAGTGCACGGCGAAGGACGTACATTTTTGAGCTCTGTGTAATTTCGAAAAAAAAATATGTGATTTTGAAAGGTTTTCAGTTCTCCGTCTGCAGTTATTATGAACGAAGACCAAGGAAATGATGTTTCAAGTGAAAGAAGGCCATTGCGCAAAAGACAACGCGAAAATGGCTCTCAAACTGACGAAGAAACCCTCGCGGAGTGCGGCCATTGCTGTGAAGCTTCGGCAAACATGCAGAGAATGGAGACCAAAATTGACCAACTTTTAGCTGTGCTGCCTGAATTAGATGCCCTAAAAACACGCTTAACACAGGTGGAAGAGGAAAATAAGAATTTAAGAATTACGGTGGCTTCCAATCAAGAAGAGTTAACCGAACTCAAGGTTAGCATGGTCAACACGTGTTCCCTGGCAGCCGACAACGATAATGAACTCAGAAAGCTGAAAGCGGACATCCAACAGCTTAGATGCAGGAACATTAAGCTGGAGGCTTACACCCGCAGAGAGAATATAAAGATATTCAACTTGCCGGAGATAAGAGGTGAGACGCCCAGTGATACTGAGGAGTTAGTTAAATCTATGTTTGAAGAAAAAATGAATATCCGAAAAGAGGATGTTGATGATATTCGGTTCGAGCGGGTCCATCGTTTGCCAACTCGACGCAACCAAAACAATCCTGATAAGCCACGACCTGTTATTGCAAAATTCAGTTTCTACCAGGACAAACAATTTGTTTGGTCTTCAGTCAAAAACTTGAAAGACACCGGAATTGGACTTGCACATGATTATCCTAAAGAAATAGATGATATCCATGCAAAACTATACCCAGTTCTGAAGAAAGCTAAGCGAGACAAACAACAAGCCTTCTTTAAGGTCGACAAACTGATAATAAATGGTCAAGTTTACAGAGGAAAGGAAACAGAAAATCTTCCATATTATGGTGTAATTATGAGCAGTAATACCCAAGCAGATGGAGAGCTGTAGCTCTCAAATGCACGTCGGATGGACAATTGTTGTATTTGTGTTTTTACTTTATGCAGTTCAACTTATATTTTTCGTATTGTACTATGTATTATTAATTGTACTCATTTCTGTTCAGTGGAAACCCTTCTATTTAGTCTTTAGATCACCTTGCATTCGCGAAGTAACTTGCTTTGTACCGTATTTATTTTTGTTAACTAAGTTATACTTGTTTATTTTCGACTTTGGATTTGCATTTACAGTTGTCATTTCAAATACTTCATCATCACTTTTTCCTTTGTTTCAATCTTTCTTCTGCAGTCACATTAGCGACAATTGTGATCTCAAAAGATGACCGAGGTGCTAAAACTATTATCGCTTAATGTAAAGGGAATAAGCAATTTTAAAAAAAGGAGGGCTATTTTTAATTGGTGCCGGAAACGCGCAAACATTTCATTTTTGCAAGAAACTCACTCCACGAAAGAAGCGGAAAATCAGTGGAGAAATGAATGGGGTGCGGAGCTTATAACTTGCCATGGCAGCTCTAATTCTCGTGGCGTTGCAATTCTAATTGAGAAAGGTGTTGACTGCACCATACATAAAAAAATTCTAGATCCTTTGGGACGTTACATTATTTTGAAAACTGAAATCAATGGTAAGTTATATGTTCTAGTAAGCATATACACACCAAATAAAGATAAAGAAATTGTAACTTTCTTAAACAAATTGTGACCCTCCATGGGAAAACAGGGAAAAAGGTGAACGCACGGGCACGCTAAAATGACACGCTAAACAATGGACAGTGTGTCAAATGACACACCGTCTTCCGAGCAGTGTGTCAGAAGGCACGCCTCATTAAAATTTTTCCTTTGTTACTATCGCACTGTAGAAACAAAAGTCGCGTGTCTCAGCGAACAATGAAGTGTGTCTAGCTCCGTACCGTGTGAAATGGCACGCCAGTGAGTCAAATAGCATGCATTTTTCAACTGTGCAAAATGACACGCTAACCGCGTTGAAGAACTAACGTTCAACTCACCGTTCTTTCGTCTCAACAATCAGTAACAAGTTTAGCTTGGCTGACACCCGAGTTATGCTGCGGCGGCCGTAAAAGCAAACGATGGAAACAAGCAACTTCTCCTCGCAGATTTTCAGCGATTCCAGTGCTTTTCAACGAGTATCATACTCAAAGTTGATGATAGAAAATCTTTATTTGTGATCATGGGTCCTACGTTTGCGAAATCAGCTCTCTCTTTCAGCAGTGCTCTCGATTTATTGAAAATAAACATTAGTGATTTCAGATGACATGTGAAGAATTCAAATAAGTGAGTAAACATGCAGTATTTACTCGGCAGAAACTGAAGCAAAATCTTGTGCCACCAACGTTGTAGACTGTTGTCGATATGATTAACGTTTTGTTCGCCATGTTGACAATATAGCCTTCCGTCCCAGTATTTGCGCAGCCAAACAAGAGCTGGGCGGGGATCTGGGGGAAAAAGTTCACGCTATTCGACGATAATGTGTCCGGCAGCCAGACAAGGTTTGAAATAGACTCAATGACCGGCAGTGAGAAATTTTTCTATGAAGTAAAACAACGTACAAAGAACACTGTGACAGGCGACCCCAGGAAGAATTGAACACGGGACGCCCGCATGGCAAGCGATACTTATGACAACACTAGCCTGCGAAAACAGCCGTCCTCCTTCACTTCCAGCCCAAGTGGCATTTCGCAAGAAGGACGCCACTCGGGCCGGGAGCGAAGAAGGACGGCTGTTTTCGCAGGCTATGACAACACCGGCTAACAGCTTTCAAAAATTTTATATACAGCGTTAACCTTAGCATTATTGAAAGCTAGCCGTAAACAGGCTAACCGGAGAGCTATTCAGGCTAACCGAAGTGCTGTTCAGGATAACCGGAGTACTTTTCAGGCCTAAACTACAAAAAAGCGGCTCATTTGTTCGTTAATACTGGTACGGTCCGGTTGCTGGGCTCACAAAAATTCACATTACGGTGGAAATTCTGACGTTTTCAGCCATATAAACAAGAGTTTGATGTTATTGACTGAAATTTAACAAAAAACTAATTTTGACTGCCAGACACGGATAATCGTTACGGGATTAAGAATTCATAGGCGCACTGTCACACACACGATTCTATATCCCGTTCCGATTTTATGACCCTCAACTTTTTGAAATCCTCACGCTTTTATTGTTCTCCCTTCCTCTCAATCAAGCAGCAACAACATGCTTACATTTTCAAAATCACTTTATTGCTTAGTTGTGGACTGGAACTTACAATATTCTTACTTCCTCTCGTTCTAAAAAAAAATCCTTAATGCTTATTAATTAACTAACAAAGGTTTACAAAAATGAAAGAATGAAAATACAATTCTAGTTACTAATTGAAATCTATTTGCTTTTGTAGTCTTCGAAGAAATGTTCTCCGTTTTCCCCTGCACCGAGTGTTTATCTTAACCTTAATGTTTTCCCAGTCCTCTGTGAAGGTTTCCGACTCGTGCTTTTGCCGCAGAACTGATTGCAGGAAACGAAGTTTTAAGCCGTCCAGCTTTTTGTATCCGTTAGTCCCGGACATGTTTCCATTCGCAAGCTCCTCTTCTGAAAACAGCACATTAACAGCAGCCATGGCAGAGGGAACCATCTGGGAACTCATTAAGACGATGGCCTCGACCTTGCGCTTCTGGTCGTCAGTTGGCCCACGGTCAATGCTGTTGAATACAACTTGCGCATTGGTGTCTATGGCGGATAACGGGGATCGCAGCTGAGGATGAGGGCTTGCTGATGACAGCGGCATTGACACGAAGCGATTTTGGCCTGAAGCAGGAACGGCGCTATCAGTCACTGGCGGGGCAGGAACAAGTAGATGCTGATTCACGGCAGGAGGGAGTTTGTCTGAAGCAGGAACGGCATTATCAGTTACTGGCGGGGGAGGAACAAGTAGACGCTGATTCACGGTAGGTGGGAGTTTGTCTGAAGCAGGAACGGCGGGATTCACGGACAGTTAGGAACAGGAAGAGACTGATCCACGGCCGCAACAGGCTCTTGGTCAACGATACCGCTGATCAGAGTCACAAAATATATCTGAGTCGCTAAAATATATTGGAGGGGTGCTGGGGGTGGGCCTCGATGCCCGTTTAGCCTTAAATTCCGTTAATTCTGCCACGATGTTGGTCAGGCTTGCCACTTGTTTTTTCAGGTCTTCCATGATGTCGGGGAAGTCCGTCTGTACTGCTGCATCTGCTGTTTGGCGTGTTTCTGACTGCACAGCGACCTTTCTTGTCTGGACGACAGCTTTTTCAACCCGCAGTTGTTTCAGCCGGGCTTGCTTTTCTGCCTGCTCAGCCACCAGGGCATTCAGCAGCCGAACCTGAAATTTAACAGTTTAAAACAATTGCTTTTAAACGTTCGGTCTTTAAGGAATGTTTGTTTATCAGCACCCGTAACAGAGAATATTTGTGTTTCAATAGCCCGCATGAGGCTGTCTCTTTTTTCCTTAAGCGGAAGAAAACCATTGAAGTTTGAGACCGGTCAACACTGCGTAAAAGGTAAGCCCTTTTTGATCAAGGCTAAGTACACACCAGATACTTAAGGATCAGAAACAGAAATTCAGCTAGAAACTCCAAGTCACGGCAAGCAAATGTTTTTACGATCATTGTATCATAGTAATGTTAACAAAAAGTGCCCTTTTTTTGTCACTGACTTGTATATTTTGGCAAGACGTTTCGGCTAACTCTTAAACCTTTATCAGTTGAAAAAACTCTTGATGTTACGCGCGATCATTGTGTCACTAGTGGGTACTTACTAGGCTCATATATTGAGTAAATAATAACTGGATAAAGAAAAGTTCTGGATGCTCTTAAGTGTATCTTGACGAAAGTTCACTTGTAAGTCAATGCAGTTCTCGTTTGACCTTTAAACTGCCATTAATATAGTTTTCCTCTTCTCTTTCACAGGCCATATATGATTTAATACCTGTTCGATAATTTATTAGTCTCTCCCTATTAAGGAGAATTTATCATTAAAAGGACCAGTCAAAACCAGTGAAATCTCCGCGTTGACAAAATCACCATTTGCTAAATTTATCTTTTGTAAACAAAGCCCCAATACATGTACCTTAAGTTAGGCCTGGCCTGAGCTTCCGAGTGAAGTATTCAAAGAAATATGTGACCGTACACGGGAAAACATATTTTAACACCAATCCGTTTAATGGGCGAAACCGTTTGAAGATACCAAAACAAAACATTTCGCTTATTCATTCGTCAAGTTGTTTCTAACACACGCGCACATTGGCCCGATTACCATATCTGGGACTCCAGGACATCCATACACCCAACTGATTTGCATTCTGTAGTTTGTTTCTATCTTGTGATAAACGTTACATTGATTGCAAACCCAGTATCAAATTCAGAGCAAACCGATAATAGTTTCCGTTATATATCGGATCAATATAATTATAAACTGAAATATTCTGAACGCCAGAAGCATAAAAATAGCTCACCAAAACACGCCTTTATTGATCACGAATGAAATTTGAGTAACTTGCTTAAGTCGTTGCTTAGCATGTGACCAAAATCTGTCCACGACAAAAGTTTTTATTCGGCGGTGAAGTCTGAAATCTACCGAATGATTTGTTCTTTAAAGGCCGTTAACTGTCCGTCAATTATCTGTTAATGGATAAGCGTTAAGGTATTTTACTTGTAGATTAAACTCCGCAGTAGGTAACGAAGTCGTCTCTCTTGAGACGCTAGAGACACGTGCGGACTGAGAAAGGAGAGAAGCGTAAGGAGATCGAGACGACGGGGAACGAGTCAGGGTAACTAATTGCCCAGGAAACAAATTTTCGATATACTGTAGAATTCCGAAAGTAACGGTCCCCCCGAAAATAACGGCTCCCCGAAGGTAACGTTAATTTTATACTTTCCTATTGAACCCGGAAAGTAACGGCCCACCCGAAAGTAGCGGCCCACCCGAAAGTAGCAAGTGAACTACCTTACAAACGTTTTTTAACTATCCGAACGTAACGGCTGCCCAAAAGTGGCGGCTCCCGCTTTTGCCTGCTAAATCCGAAAGTAACTGGGGCCGTTACTATTGGAATTCTACGGTATCATTAAACTGCAGCTGTAAGTCCATTATTTTTCCTCTTTAACTACTTGGACATTGTCGAGAAAACTGAAAGAATTACCTCGTCATCAGATGTCTTAGTTCTTTTCGCTGGATTTGAATTCTTAGGGTCTTGTTGGCATTGCTTCTTGCCAGAGGGAGGATCGGAGAAAAGATTGGCATTCTT